>NW_013952670.1:608951-611420 GCF_001266775.1 Austrofundulus limnaeus
GTTCAAAGACTGATTGCCAAGAAGCATTAACACAAACAAATACCAAACACACATTTCCTTACCTTTTTGTGTTAGGCTTGTTTGTTTTATTTATTTATTTATTTATTTACATTTTTTCCAGGGGACTTTCTGTTAGGCAAGGATCTTGGAACCTTGGCTTGTGTATCACACACGCACACAAAAATAAAAACCACTTGTGTCTGTGGCACACTCTCCGCAAAGTTCCCCCATTTCCTTTTGTGAGTGAGTTTATCCTCCATATTTTGAAGCTGTCTCAAAAGGGCTGAAGTGCCTCAGCTACCCTGGCAAAGGATGTGTTGACAAATCACACAAAGAGCATACCTGTATGTGGGAGATTAGGCTCTTCAAAGCTGAGCAAACACTGGGAATAGTGAAAGTAAGCAAACAAGTGCTAAAACCATAAGAGCATAAGAATAATGGTACTATGTTGCTATTATACAACAGAAGAGTGTCCTTTTATTCACATGGAAAAGAATGATGTGATAAATCAATCAAAAATGCCAGTGTTATTTATTTTATTTCCCTTTTGAAAGTCCAAAGGCAGGCTAAGGCAGAGAGGACAAAATGGGGGCCATTAGCAATGAATTCTCAGTGATTGCTGTTTTTCTTGTTCATTTAATGTATGTAGCCTTGGAAGGTAGTTTTGCAGTAGTTCATGAACTGAACAAAAACAGCATCGAGCGTGTAATGCAAAAACACATTAGTCGTACATTGTGGAAGATGAATGCCTGTTTGGTAAATACTGCCACATATTTATTATTAATCCATCAGTTTTCTTTGGGATCTTGCCAGGCTAGAATTCCTGGTCTGATGTAATGTAATGTGTAATGTAATGCAAGGCTTTGAGGGCTCCCGGAGGAATCCCAAYAGGGAAGATGTGGGTTCTCCTCTGAATTAATCAGTTTGTGCAACCAGTGAAAGAACAGTCACTGGTTGGGAGAGGCCTCAAGCAGGAAAAGCCCATTAGAAAACATTATATATCTTTGTTCTTTTTTTTTCCAATACATTTTAATGCTTGAGCTGTATTTCAGTAAAACCTATCCTTCAAAAAAAAATCTATTAAACAGTTTCCCAAAGAGATCAAGCTCTGCTTCTCTGAGTGATATTTACAAGTCACCCAATTATTTTTAGCATGCTGTCAACGTGCGCTTACACACACCCACATACAGRGGGAACATGGCTGTGGAGGGTGTTTGATTGTGGCCTTAATACAGGAACCTTTGCGTCAGATGCAACAGCTGTCAAAGGAGCAGCTCCTTCATTAGCAGTCCCACCAGTGTTCCAGCAGCTCGGCACCAAAAGCCAAGAGTTGTGCTGGAAAGGCTCTAATCTTACAGCACGGAATGATGGGGAGGGAGAACGAAATAGAAGATTTGGAAAGGATTTAGGCAGGGAAAAAAGATTAGAAGCCCATATCGGCCTTATCGTGCAGCCTCCACACTGGGGAGTTGAATGAAGCAGCTGTCAAATTTGAAACATACAAAAGCAGTAATCCTACAGTAAACAGAATGCTGGGTTTTAAATACAGTGAAATCTAGAGAGGGAGAGAGCAAGACACAGAGAGCAGGCACGCATGGAACCTATCAGCGTTTTAAACAGCCTGACTATGAAGAGAGCACTTTATTGGGGTCTTTCAGTACACGGGCCTAACTATCAGCACTGGCAGCGAGGAGAGCCGGCCACATGGGGAGTGGGTGAGACTGAGAGCGTGTGAAGATGCTGAGGAAGGCTTAGACAGAACAGGGCATTTGGAGTGTCGGTGTGTCATCCTGAAAGACAGAATGGTCTGTGGTCAAGCGAAGGAATGAGCTTTACATGGCTTGGCAGCGGAGATTAGAATGACACTCACCTCCCGCTGTGTCCTCGAAAGTGCCTGCATCTTTCTTTTTTACTCAACGGGTCGAACAAAGTAGGTATTTTCTATGTGACGGGGGGTAGGAGCAAGCAGACAGACACAATGCTGTGTTGTTTCTATAGAACGTGAAGCTGCCATCTATAAATACTGAAGATGAAATGTGTGGACATCTGTGTGCAGGCGCATGTCTGAACTTTTGTCCAAAAATAAAAGGAAACCTGGATGGTGATGATCCTGCCTTCTATCAATTATAAAGACCTAAAATGAGAATCCACTGCCCTGTATGCCCTTGGCAGGAAACACTAGCAAAGAAAAAACACATTAGGTACYGTGAATATTTTCTTGCTTGATAAACTGTTCATCTATCCCATCTTTAATTTTTTCACACTTGCTGTGACTCATCACCTTGTGATAATATCAATGATWGGGAGGCACATATTTCAAAAGTAATATTAATAACGAAGCAAAATTATTCATTATGTCCTGAACTTAGTTTTTAATAAGTTTCCCAGGTTTTTGGCCCTAAGAATCGTTGCCTGTTTGATTTAATATAGAAATAACTTTTACAGTCTTTATTTTTATAAAAAGCCTTT
>NW_013952670.1:611806-616179 GCF_001266775.1 Austrofundulus limnaeus
AGTTAATGCGCAAAACAGGAGATGGAAACACGTTTGCCGAATAAATTCTGACGTAGCGAACATTTACCTCACGTAGCTGATCAGCTCTTCCCCGGTACCGGTAACAGTTTCGGGTCGGCTGCAGCCGCGACTGGGAGCAGGACCCTCCTCCCACTGTTTGCGTTTTCTCAGGAATCCCATAACGTGAAGAAAATCCCATTTCTTTCTCTACGTCTCCAGACAGCATGTAACATCGCCAAAACTAGTTGATAACAAAATAATTACAACTTTCCTGATAGTAGCAACGCATTCCTGATAACTTCTCTCCATTGTCCTGAGATGTGTGGACCCTGCTAGTTTAGCGATGGTTACTTCCTGTTTACTACGCACGTGCGTATGACGTAATTGATTCACTTCAAGCCAGTTGATGGAAACACGTCGGATTCACATTTCTTATTTTTTTATTTATTTTGTGAAATTATTAAAATTTGCTCAAAATTCGAATTAAAATTGGATGGAAACACGATTACTGGCTCACTTTTTGTAGTGTAGTGTTTATTTTGTGAAATTATTAAAATTTGCTCAAAATTCGAATTAAAATTGGATGGAACCACGATTACTGGCTCACTTTTTGTAGTGTAGTGTTAGCATTAGCAACATTGAAGGGCTAATGTTGCTTAGAATTGGTGGCCTGTTAATCCAAAAAGGCGCATGTTTCTTGTAGTTGGTTTGGTTCGAGGCCGGTCTGTAGTCTCACCAGAAGTGAACCGTACCAGAGTTAATTTGGGCGCGGACAGAAACCACCTCAAAAATGGCTCTSGGTCTTGTTTGATCCATATCAGGGTTCGCATGAGTGTATTCACACCTGAATAAAAGGTCCGGACCAACAGGGGAAAGAAACTCTGGTCTGTTTAAAGCWGACTAAATGTGTGATGAGTGAATACACCACAGCTGTAACTGGGTTATTTTTTTTTTTTTCAAAATAAGATGATTTTTGTTTATAAACTGGCATGGAAAGCAGTTGGTAATATGAATTTCTTCAATAGATGCTAAGCCATTAATTTACTGTTTTTTTTTCCAATGAAAACACTTTTTAAATATATTTTCCAATGCAGGGTTAAATACTCAGTTATGCAGTCTCTGCAAGTAAAACAGACCCTTCTAGCAAATGGTTCAAAGAAGTTGCTATTTTAGCTTTCAGAAGTCCAACTAAAGTCAAGGGTATGATCTCAAACAGAAATATGTCTAAATAAAGATGCATCAGTTGTTGAGCAAAAACAAAACTGAAGGCAAACGCGGAGGAAGATATAACTTCAGCTCCTTGCAGACCTTTTGGTAAATTTGATCGGTCATAAATTAAACTAACAAGACATGAGGAGAGACATGAATGCAAAAAAAAAAATAAATAAATAAATAAATAAACATTGACAACCATTTCTTAGAGAAACAACTGTTATGTATAAAATGCCAAAAGAAGCCTTTTTTTCAATTTGTCAATTTACTTCAAAAAAAGGCTTTCAAGTCAAATGGAAAGAAATACACATGTAGACTAAATAAAGGGAAATAAGAATAGGAAACTGCTCTGAATACACGTGTTACTGAGAAGCATCATCTATGTACCAGTGAATAGTTACTTTTGAAATATTGACCATGTAGTTGAATGAGCATTCATCTGTGCTGTCTGCAGATCATGAACTGCACTGCTGCCAGACCTTCCTTCCTTCACTCAAAAAAAAAAAAAAATCACTTATGTTTTCAACAAGTTTAGCTTTAAAACAGTTTTATAACTTTCAACAGCGATATTGTACCTGCCTTTTTTTCTCCGTAATATTACTGCAACAATATAAAAAACTTAATGTGTATCATTCACATTAATTTAAAATTATTTCAAACTTGTTTAGAATATTGAGGCAACAAGAAACAAATCACCACTTCAAGCATAAGCTATATATACTAGGGTGTCCTGATACCAGTTTTTTTCTTAAAGAGTATAAGTACGAGTACTGAAATTTGGCTACTTGTTGATACCGGGTGCCAATACTGAAGACTTACTAAGTTAGAACTTATTTATTACACAGTAACTTTAAAAACACATTTAATTTATTTAGAATAAGGTGGCTGTCTTCCCTTATAAGCCTACAGCCCCTCTGACTGTATCTAATCATAACAAGATATATAATCTTGCAATATTTAAAACATAAATAAAATTAAAAATAAGATTTTCTTTCAACTTGTATAAATTTCTTTAACAAACTTTTCACTAAATGTAAACTGTAACACATTTAATAGAGCATCAATACCAGTATTCCAGTTTAAATGCTGGTATTGATTCCGCGTATTGGAGCATTTTGTATTGTCAAGCCCGGCCCTAGCCAATTTGGTGCACTAGGCAAGATTTCAGGTGGTATTCCTTCTGCAATTTTCAGTTCGCATTCATTCATATATCAAATTGAATGCCTTTGTCTTTTTTTTTTAATATTTAGAAACAAGGTTGTCCATTTAAAATAGTAAACAACATAATTTGTTTAGAACATAATGTTTTCTATACTAGAAAGTGGAACAGTTGTTTATGTTAACAAGCGGCTGTGGAGTGAAGCAGTTCTAGTGGGGTCCAGGGGTATACTCCCCCAGAAAACTCCATAAAGTGACTGAAAACCAGACTTTAACCTGAACTTTATCTGAGATCATAACTGAAACTTTCATTACCCAGATTTTTTTTCTCAATCTAAGCACCAGGAGTTGGTCTTGACTGCATCATATGGCATTTTAGTCACTAAAYCTTTTCGACACCATATGACACCTCATTTTGTAAGAAACCAGACTGAGAAACCCACAGAGCAAGCTATCTTCATAAACCTGAATAACCAGTGATTATTCCACAGAAATCAACTAAACTCTGATAAAAAGTTATAAATATTTTTTGTTCATCCCCCATTTATGGCATACCCTAAATGGGTGCCCTTAGCATTTGCCTATGCTGCCTATATCACAGGCCGGCCCTTGTACTTGTAACAATGCTGGCTTCAGGACACCACTATGTACACATATTCTCTTTCTTGTGCACAATTGAAAAACAATATTTCCAGCCTCATTGCAGAGCAAACAAACAAGTAAGTAATCAAACTTAGAATGCTAAATGCTACAGGCACCACAGCGGAATCAGAGTTGGTGACTATACCCTATGTCTACAGAAGATAGATAAATAAATAAATAAATAAATAAACAAAATTGCTCATATAATACGATCTGAGTTTCCTCCACATTAGCACAGAAATGCCCCCAAACCACAAATATGAAAAACATATTTATGGGACTAATGGGGCTATGTCCCAGCTGTGTCAAAACAGCCCCCAGAAAAGTTGCTGTGTGGTTGTTTATGATTACTGAACAGGTCATTTATATATGCATATTCAGCAACATGTTTGAAACTCCCCCTCTCAACTTCTCTGACCGCTTGCTTTTAAAGCTGCCTCATACTACTTGGTATGCAACCCACACAGGCTTTCCTTCAGGGCATCATCAGTGGAGACTGAAGTCTGATGAGGAAAAAAGAGAGGGTGAAGAGGGAGAGGAGAAAATAAAAGAGAGAATTCAGTACACAGCAAAACCCCCAAAAAGGCATGAGAATTCCAAACGGCATATGTGTTTTGACCACAGAGTTTTGATTTAAGCCAAACCTCAAAAGGCTGCAGCTCCTTGATCTCCCATCACACTAATTCAGCCATCGATTGCACGGTAACCTTTGCCACCAAACTTTCMGACAACCCTTTGACGGGTTCAGCGTATAACATATTTTTGTTTTCCATAAAAACTGCACAACCATTAGCTGCAGACAGCTGACAACAGGCACCTTGGTCGCCTTTATCCTTCCTAACTTCTCCTCATAACTCCATTGGGAAATGAAGCAAGCTGATTTGCCATTCCTGAGCCAGAGCCTTAATTATGTACTAAGTCATGCCTGGCACAGAATTCTCATCTCCTTCTGCCGTATTTGGCTGACACCATGTGCTCTGCGTGCAGATTGAGGATTGGATGCAGAGTGGGTGCAGTTTGGACTTGGCCCTTGATGGTTTGTCCATCCCATCAACACTGATGAGTAAAATTTGAGGTCATTGCAGAGACTGTTTGTTGTCCCTCTGTAGTGCAGAGTATATTATACAGTAGTAAAGCATACAGAAAATAAAATAAAATAAATCATCCCAGCTTCRAAGACTATGCATGTATAATGACTTAGTGGACTAATAAAAGGAGTCAATTTGTTTTGTAAATCCCACTTGTGCAATTTCAGAATTAAAGGAGAATTAGAGTAGGGGTAATGTTAGGCAAAAAGTAAGAAAGAAAGAAAGAAAGAAAGAAAGAAAGAAAGAAAGAAAGAAAGAAAGAAAGAAAGAAAG
>NW_013952670.1:616231-618791 GCF_001266775.1 Austrofundulus limnaeus
AAGAAAGAAAGAAAGAAAGAAAGAAAGAAAGAAAGAAAGAAACAAGATTGCCTCCTATTGCCGGAAGCTCTCCAAAAATCTTTTCTTCATCTCTCTTCCATTTCTCTCTCTTTCTGAGCTTATTGGTATCTTATTAGATATGTCTCTGCCTTACAAAGTTATTGTGCTGGGAGTCTTTTCAAGGCCCAAATCCCAGCAAAGCCTGTAATAATCTGTCAGCTGAAGAAGATGCCCCACAAAGACAAGGGCCTCCTAATCCAACATAGATCAATAGCAGTCTGGCTGGCTACTTCTCCAGTGCACTGTAACCACCATCCACCCAGCAACAGCAGCTTTCGTGTTTGGCCTCTTTAGCATTGAGATCTTTCTCACAATCCCAGAAGRCCATCATAAGGTTAATGAGTGGGGTAATGGAGACATATTAACATCAATATCTGACCTTCAGATACAGGTCAGTGAGAGTGATTAGAGAGCCACTACACACCAGAGCTAATCAGCATCACAGGAAGTCTTTTATGGAATACAGACTTTGTAGTTGCTATCGCTTCCACAAGCATGTGTACAGAACTGGCCTCAAAGAAGCAAATGTTTGCACACGCCCTGACATTTCGAGTTTTAATATTCAGATTTTGTCACAGGCATCTGTAGTAGAGTTCATATTTTTAAACTTGATGAAAGAACCTGATTTGGCAGATTTGCATCAGGGAGATATAAATGAAAAGGAAAATCTTCTTTGTTGCATGGTCCTCTGTAAAATAAATGAATAAATAAAAAAATAAACAAAAATTGGGGGGTTATCTTTTCAGCTCTCTCTTTTTTTGGCTTACTTTTAAAAAATAAAAATCTGTCAAACTGACCTGATCTTCCCTCCATTCCTTTCAGCTCGAGGGTAAAGTGGACACTTTATGCCAAAAGAGAAGGACCCGTAACGGTGAATGATAGTGATTTGATTCATTAGATTGCTCCAGATAACTGCTAGTTTATAAACTCAGACAATTGGCTGTCATCTCTGAGACAGGAGGTCATTAGTATTTTGGTTCCTAATACGGCTATCTCCAGGAATGTCCAAGCCAATCATAGTTCTAATGAGGGATCCAGAAGTGTAGAGAAGTACAGGATATTGTTCCTTCAGGCTAGTTAGCCTGCCTTATAAATCAGTCGCTCAGTGAGTGAAGACAYGTCAAGAGCTTCCGATGCTGTGGGTTGAAAGATGCTTCATGATACAACTCATTTTTTGGCCACCATGGAGAGTGATAACAATACCTGGAGACAGGATGCAGTCGATTGTGGCACAACTGAGAGGCAACATTCTGATTATGCTTGTGTTATTAAGAATTAGTTTTGATGTATCTATTTTTTTCTCATTTATTTCTCAAAACCACGCTAAAGATGTTTCACTTTGGAGAACCATCTGAAAAATAATTTACAGGTCATTTTTTATATCAAAATGCTGTGCATAGATGTGATTAGGAAAAAATTTCCTGCTGAGCGGAAACCAACTCAGACAAAAAAGAGAAACAAAACTAAGTGACTTGGACATATATAACAAAATAATGGAGGGAAGTCTTCAAAAGATGAAAATAGCCATGTATGTTTTATGTTTATGTATATGTTTTGGCACATTTGTTGGCTGAACTAACATAAGAACAAGATAGAACTTGACTCCAATAGTTGCTGATGTCCCCTGTTGCCATTCAATAGTGACCAACAGTTAGCAGTTTTGTTGGAATAATCACAGGCCTTCATTATTTAAATAATCTCATAAGGTGAACAAATAGACAGATGGGTGGCTAAAGTGATTTTATCAAACTACTACACAAATGTGTTGAGCAGGTCTCCCTTTTGATGCACACAAAATTTGGTTTAAATCAGATCATGTCTGTGATTTAGAGCCAACCGTATGTTAACGTTGTGATTTCTAATTAGGCCACGCACTCCAGAAATTGAACTGTATTCCAGTAGTGGGGTGGATTAGGATTAATCATAGCAAATTGCATACTGCGTACTGATTGGCTCAACTATGGGTAATTGAGAGCCAAGCCTATGTGAATGGTATGATGCTAAAAAAAAGGCCATGCCCCCCACCCCAAAAATAAATAAATAAATAAATGAAAATAAAAAATAAAAATAAAAAAAACTTTTACTGCATTCCCTTAGTGGAGTGGATTAGGATCAACCATTGCAAAGTTCATGCTGATTGGCTGAAATATGTGGAATTTAGAGGCAAACATATGTCAACGGTGTGATGTCTGATCGTGCCTTTCAGTAAAAAGTCTTTGTGCTTGAAATCAAGTATGATCAAGTTCTTATCTGTGTTCTGACACAATTTGTTGCTGATTAGGTCAAGAGGGTCAGAGATGGAGCTTTCCAATTCAAAAAAAGATCACTTCCTTTTGTCAGGTGGCGGGGCTTTCATTTTGACATATGACCACATGGTATGCTTGAGCATGCAACATGGATGACTCCTCCTAATTTTGGTGCATTTTAGCCTTTGTATGTGAAAACTACAGCTGTCTGAAATTGTAACGGACTGACGGAGAGCATTTCTATGTCCCCCACC
>NW_013952670.1:621464-624033 GCF_001266775.1 Austrofundulus limnaeus
CGCCAAACTAAAGCAAAAACTAATGAAAATGAATTGCTGTCAACTTTGAACAATTGTAATCTAGAACAAGAAATCACGTTTTCATGCAAAAGCTAATTTAAAAACCCTCACATCAGCAAATTTATTTTACGCAAATGTTTACTCTGAATTCTGTTATTTGTGAGCGAAAGTAAATACTGTACATGTTTGGTCATAGCATCGAAGAATGAAAGTACTCATCAAAATGTTTGTTTTGTTTTTTATTTTTATTCTGTGGAATGTTGAAACAGGAAACATGTCTTTGATTAGCACAAATTGTGAAAAAAAGACTAAATTTCTTCTTACTGAAGATGTATAGTACATTCACATTCATGGTCTCCGTGTGATAAATCCCAATTAGAGTAGTGTTTATTTATTTATTTATTTATTTATTTATTTATTTTGGCAGTTCATCTGGTTTCCGAGTTTGAGTTGAGCTTTTCTGGTGCATCAGTGGTGGCCTTCTCTGGCTTTTGTTCACTATGGCAAAATTGAAACTCTGCAGGGACACAAAGAGGGTAGAAATGACAATCACACAGCCATGCCAGCATAATGAGCTGGGGAGGAGGCAAATTTTAAACTGGTACAAAATTCACCACCAAAGCCACAGGTACCCCCAGAAAAACGCAACCCCCCTCCCCTATTAAAAATTCCGGAAGCATAACCAAGCCCCTGCAGTAAATATAAAAAAGTATATAAAAAAACACATTTAGTGAAGAAAGGAAACCTGACTTCTCTTTAGAGAAAAACTGTGTATGTGCTATAAACTCAAAGGTCTTAGTATATAATTGCAACAAACAGAAAAGCAGCCCAGTTCAAATTGAGAGCTGCTGTCAGTCCCTGTGGGGGCAAACGCAAACAAACCATTTCTCCACTCCTGAATTAAAACTTATTCCTCCTTTACTTTCTTTGTGCTTTCCTCACATCGAAGGCTAGATGATGAATCGGTCAASTGTGATCCTGCGACTGCATTGTTCATGGACGATCAACCCTCGCAGAAAAGTCTGAGGCAATGATGTGTTAGCACATCCTCTTGAGATGAGTCACCCTGATGTCTTCTGACAGGCCTCATTCCACTAGTGAGAGAGGCTAACCAGGAGTGCAGCTTTGCCCCAAACACATGCTTCAGGGCAGACTCCATCTGGCCCAAATGAGACCAAGGGAACGGATGTTAAAAATAACCAACTGGGAAGGTATGGCAGACAGACAAGGCAGGGGAGAGATGAAAGCATGTGAGCACAGTTGTAGGCTCATTCTAAGGCAGTAGTGTACAACTGACTGGGATGGGAAAACAAGCTTTACTGGTTGTTTTCTTTGTGTGTTTTTCTTCCAGATTAGGGTTCAAATAAAAATAACAGAAAGTATTAAAAAATTGAAACAAATGCTAATCCAATGGTAAATCTATTGAACTGAAATCACAATATATGTGACTTCCCATCACTTCCGTCACTCTTTTTTTTCTGTCCAACAATATTATTATGGAGAATGGATATATGAATGGCATTTTCATAAAGCAACTGGGATTAACATCTCATCTTTCATTCTGAGGAGGTTCAAAGGAAGTCTCACCATTATGAGTATCAGTTTTGATGCTTAAAAAATGTTTTGCCAGCTGGAAAAGACTCAAGACTTTTATAAGAATTTATCAACTAGAAAAGTAAAAGAGAAGCAGAAGAAATACCTGGCATCAAATGGAACTGAAAATGTCATACACCACCCAACCACAATGTTAAAATCACTGACAGGGGATCATCTTTTTTACAGTGTAAAATTCCATTAGAAAAAAAAATTGAGTTGTGGCATTTAAACTGGCAGCAATACTCCCTAATGCCTATGGCATTTTCCAGCTAGAGCATGAAACTGACCCCACACACAGACACCCCCCCCACACACACACACAGATTGATCCTGATGTCCAGAGAGCAGCAGGGTGATCCGTCCTGCAGGAGATGAATGGCTCGCTGCAGAGCTGGAAACATAATAAAGGTGCGTCTGTGCCGGCTGATGGTTATATTAGAGTCATTACAGAATCTGATAACATTAAAGCAAAGCTTCCTTTGTGCCCTTGAGCTCTGCTCTCCAACACTATAACTGGATGTGGCGTGAAGCAGAGCAGAGCAGCTGATGATGATGATGATGATGAAGATGAAAATGATGATGATGATGATGATGACGTCAAATCAACACAAAAACATCAAGAATCTTTTCAGCATGAGCAGAGAGAAGAACTGCTGCCAGATCAAAAACAAACAAACAAACAAACAAACAAACACAAAAACAAACAAAAAGGTGCAGTGTTTTCAAACAAAAACAAACTTAAACAAACATAAAACAAACAGGCACAGCATTTAAAAACAAAAAACAAACATAAAACAAGCAAACAAATAAACAAACAGGCACAGCATTTTAAAACAAAAAACAAACATAAAACAAACAAACAAACAGGCACAGCATTTTAAAACAAAAAACAAACATAAAACAAACAAACAAACAGGCACAGCATTTTAAAACAAAAAACAAACATAAAACAAACAAACAAATAAACAAACAG
>NW_013952670.1:624203-635471 GCF_001266775.1 Austrofundulus limnaeus
AAAAAAAATAAATAAATAAAAATAAATAAAAAATAAAAATATGTCATTAGATCTGCTTCCTCTTTCCTTGATTGCAGAAAGATATACATAGTTCAGTTGGTATGCCTGTTCCTGAGCCTCAAGTCTGGCATCATCCTCACATAGCTCTGTCTGTTGGCCTCCTGCCTTTCTGCTGCATTTTGGTGTTTGTGTATGGTTAGTGAGACTTGGATAGGGGATTGTGGGATGGGTTGGGGTAAAATGGTTGGCAAAAGATGAACTGACAGGTTATTACTGGCTTTGTGGGGGATTAGTCCATAAAAGCCCCCTCAACCCTGTGGCCAGCACTGCCAAAACCCCAGCAAATAAAATAAAATAATCTCTGTAAAAATGGACTGAGAGACCAGGAAAAAAAAACTGCCAGATAGGAGAGGGAGAGAATGATATCCAAATATCCAAATGCTCCTGAACAAGAACATAAAACATGTCTTCAATCTGTCTTAATTTTTTGTTTTGTTTTCTTTTTTTCTTTTTTTCACTGAGCCTCAGGATATGTCAGTTGGAATGAGATTAAACTCCCACAGTATAGAGATGGGAAATCGAAAAGGAACACATCTAAAATGCTTAGAGCTCCTGTTTAGAAAAGCGATGTTCTTTCCTTTGGTTTAGCAGATGGGAATCTGACTTGTGGGCTGTTGCATAAGCAGGTGCAATCATTATCAGGAACCTAGTTTGGATAAAAATCACAATAGGAATTCAAATTACAAATTTACATCATTTCTGAAATGGTTTGAAATAAGTAAATAATGGCGAATTTCAGGATTTTTTTAACATAAGTGTGTGAAAAGTACACTAGATTTGTATGTATTTTTAAACAACACTGTAAGCAATGATAAGCAGGATGCAAAACAGTTCATTATCACTTCCCTGAAGTTTATCACACATTCCTAATCATCCATCCATCCATCCATTTTCTGTACACGCTTCTTACTTTTCAGGGTCGCGTGGGTCACTGGTGCCCATTTCCAGCAGTCACAGTGCGAGGGGCGGGGTACACCCTGGACAGGTCGCACGTCCATCACAGGGCCCATTCCTAATCATTTAAATGACAATTACTAACTTTGGCAACAATAGCCACTAATCTCATCTGTTATAGTTTCACTCAGCACATCATTTATTTTTGTTTAATTAATAATTTTTCTCATGACATTTGAATATAATACGGTAAATCTGTTGATTGTCTCTCAATTTTGCTCCTGTGCCATTTTAGTGCTGTTATGTCAGACACTGAGTATGTTTTAATAACCTACTTCTTTCAAAAACTATAAAATGTGCAGCATTTTTTTCTGCATTTGAAGGGCTTTATGAAAAGTGGATAACATTGTTTCAGTCCAGCATTACACTGTTTGAACACAATCTACAATGGCATTTGGAATTAATGGGTGATAATTTTGTCTGATTTATAGGTTCTTATCATTAACTTAGTAATTTAATGGAGATTAATTAAAATCACATTAATATTGTCTGCTGGCATACTTTTATTGGCTTATAGGGTTCCTTCTCATAGAGCACAAGATGTATTTTATAAAGAACTACCGGGGAAAATCTACATTCCAATTAGGAATTTTGTTGGAGACAAAGAAGGATGAGGCTTCATTAAATATCCTTCAAGTGAAAGTCACTTTACAGGTATGCATCATTATTACAACTCATTAATCTTAATCTGCAAGTATGTGATAAGACTCTTCATTAGTGAGAGTGAGATTCATTCCAGGGGGCTAATTTTAGAGGGAGTGACCATCAGTGTCCTTTGATCATCAGCACTAAGCATTACATCATAATGTGGCTTTTAAAATGACTTTTTCCTTTGTAACATATTRTTTTACCTTTATTGCATTCACGTTCATATTTTAGTTTGTATGCTGTCTCTGGAATTGAAACATTTGGAATACCAACAAATTCAGAAACTAAAATGAAACTCCTAAGTCATAAAATTGTAGTGTTTGGTGGCACAAAAGACTCATTGTGGAGTTATGCAGTCTTAAAATCTCCAGTTAACATTCTCACTGAGTTGAATACTGTCTGGTTTTAAAAAAAATGTAACAAGTAAAGACACAAAAACAACCACCTGATCAGTATTATCAAATTACAAAACAATGAAAACAGACATTATTGCTTGCAATCTAGGCTTGARTGTGAAGGTGGCTGTGTTTTATTAGTTCAATAGACAAATGCAATATTTAACAGTCCCTTCCCATAATATTGGTNCTTGTAAATATCACTTTTGGATTCTTGGACCCTGGACCTCCTCTCCTGTGTTAAACCCAAAGCCCTCACCCGTAAGCATAAACAATCACCTATTGAACATTAGTTTCTGGATACCTGATACTTACCTCTGCAACTCCTCTGCTTCCAGGTCCCGCTTCTCACTTCCCTTTCCCTGTGTAAATAAACAAACCACTTTATTATTATTCAAGTTTTGGTCTCCTGAGTTGTTCTTGGTATTTGCTCACGTTGACTCTTGTTAAATCCTGATAATTGGTTGGTGTGATTTTTCAGGTAAAACTCCTACTTGGATTGTTATCACACCACTGTAATTTCTAGTTCTAGAAGCAAAAATAAAAAATAAATAAAAATACTGAATTGGTACAAACTCTTTGCTGGACCAGAGAAGGGTTTATATCAACATACAACTAATGAAAACATGAGCATGATGTTCAAAAACTTTAACTTAATTTCAGTTTAGCAGTGTTTTGTTTATGTAAAATCACCTTTTTAGCTTTATCATGTTATAATGTCATTGCCTCATCAAAAACATGCCCAGAGTATTGCTTTAACTCATTCATGCATGTTTGAGAAATCTTTGAATCTYTCGTGGTAGCAATTTGAAGCTGCCTAAATGATTGCTGGTACAAAGCACCACCTATTTACACAAAACCCCTACCTGGAGCTCAGTCCCCAGCTGAGCTCCCACCCCAGAGAGCACCCCCACCCCCCACGAAGCAGTTGGAAGATTTGCTGATGTGGGCATGTTGATAACTCTACCACCAGATTTATATATCTTAGAGGAGGCCCCATCCAGTGCAGTAAGGCTACACATGACAGTACATACTGTAGGTGGAAAGCCTATCTGACTCACAGCACACTAGAATCTGGGACTGGGCAGTTGCTGCTGTTCCAGTAACTGCAGGACCTGGAGACAGAATGGTCAAAAAATATAATTTTGAACCAAGACAGCGATTGAAGACAGGTCTGCCTTAAGTAACCTCTCTAAGTTGGAAATGTCTCCCAATCATTTCTGTTGTTTTACAGATGGATCCCTTCTGAAGGGGTCAGTAGGTGCAGGGGTGCTGATTTTGCACAACCACAATGAGAGAGAATATAGTTACCCACTAGGTTGTTTTGCAACTTTATATCAAGCTGAGCTATATGCAATCCACAAGTGTGTGGCATTTCTCAAACACCTTCAGTGTACACAGAATTAAATATTCATCCTAACAGGTAGCCAAACTGCTATGGAGGACTGCCTGACAGGCTTGGATTTAGATGTCAASCCTCAATCTGCTGGAGGCAGCTGACAGACTGTAGACAGGCAAGGTAACTGATAAATGGCCCAACGTTTAGGTTTGGGAAAGCTCTCGTCRCCCTGACAAGAAAAACTGTAAGTACACTGGTTGGTCCTAACTGGACACAATCTGCTCAATCACCACAAAATGGTGATGGGACTCCATGACAATGGTCTGTGTGATGCCTGTGGCATTGAATTAGATACCTCTTTGCACTACTTAAGCCACTGCCTGGCCCTGAGCAGTCAAAAGAAAATAATTATTGGGGATCCCTTTTTGGTTCCCGAGAAGCTCAGAACACTGTTTCTAACCTTRTGTCCTTTATCTGAAGGATGCAAAGGTTTGAATAAAGACCAGTGTCTTTTGGGGAGAGCAATGGGCCCACTTACGAGGCCCCCACTCATATGGGTTCTTTATCCATCCCCAGTCACCATAACCATATCAATTCTTGATTGATACTGTTTGATACTCAGTCAACCAGAACATAGAAAATTTAAATAATAAAGCAACTGGATTTATTTTYTTGAGCTGTAGATGTGTGGAGTTACAGATTTAAACAACATGACTCAAGGTTAGTGTCTTTATCGATCCTTCACCCCATCTCACTGATGAAAATGTTGGATGTAATTTGACATTACCATTCAGACTGCAGTCTGAATGAAAAAAAAAAAAAGACTGGGTCGGATTTGAAAAAAAAAAATGCATTTGTCACGTTTCGACTGTCATAAAAAATAATCAAATTTGCATGGGGCAAAAAATGGATTTGGGTTGTATTTGCCTGTAGTGTGAGCATAGCCTTTGAGATCCAACAGATCTCATCCAGCACTGGATCAGAGTTCTTATCTTCACATGGTGGACTGGAGAACRATTAGGGGACCTGACTCTTCCCAAACAGTCTTGTTCTCCCTCAACTTCTGTCACATGTGAACAGGTTTGGTTTTGAGGACAGGTAATTTGAGGGTGCTATCTCAGGAGGGGTAAAACATGAGGACACAGGATATCATTGAAAAAGAGCTGTATTTTTAGGGTCCCCCAAATTACTTTTAGAGGAGACCTGAAGCCATACCCCATAGCTCCCCAGAACATCAACAGGATTGGTCGTTTTTCCTCAGTACAATCACATGAACACACCACAATCAGTTATAGTAATAAAGACCTGAGAATCTCTGTTAAACATCATGTCATCACAAAAAGCAGAAACACRTTGGAATAATGCCAGAAAAGTCTGTGTGTATGATAATCAAATATGATTTAATTATGAGCGACAAACAAACAGAACTGAATCGGGAAGCTCTGCATGATTGTGACTGACTCGTCAGCAGAAAACAGCCAGTAATATAACATTATGTTAACACCATGTGACAGTTTACAACCAATCACAGATTGCCAAATATACTGTCCAGCCTATGGCAGGGCTCCCATCTCAAATAGTCTGTTATCAAACAAGAGAGTTCAGTCTGTTGCAGAGTCCTGACGTCCGGAAACAAACAGACTACGAGCCGAAATGATCTATCAGAAAGATACGAGTGATGGACAGTGTCAAGGTGAAACAGATATAAATAATTAATCCATGACACATCATATGACTCCACTACTATATAGTCCATGTCTCCTGGTGTCAAAACCCCTCCAAATCTATATTTTGCTCTGGTTTTAATGACAGCTTGTGCAGGGTACGTTGAACATGTTGACAAGCTGATAATAGGTGTGAGATGATACCGTGTGTTCTAGAGTCCAGTACCTGTGCCCAAGTCTTATAGGGTTCTTTAATCTTTGGCATACAAAACAACAAACCTCTTGGTGTGGTTTGTTTTAAAGCACCAGAAACTTCGCAGCATGTGTAGGTACTTTCATGTACCTGTTGGTTCTAACATCACTGTGACATCTGTAGTAATGTGGCATCTGTTGTGTTGGTTGACCATTACTCGGTGGTGGACAAAGTACCTAACTCTAGGGCTGGGTGATATGGCCCAAAAAAGAAACCTCTGATTTATTTCATTCCAAATTCGATTTTCCATTTTAATCAATTTTGCTTCCCACTTAATGGAGTGCCTCTGTTTCAGGTGTTGAAACTGTTTTTTTGTACTCCTGCTTTTTGTATCAAGAGCCTTCAAATATATTTTGCAGTGAGGTGTTCCTTGCTGCAAGTCTGAGGATGCAAAACCTAACCAGTTCCAGAAAACTGAAGAAACTGTGCCTTTTTTGAGAAATATATCCTCTTTGCTAGCTGCCATACTGKCATGTTGTGTACCAAGCATCTTGAGRGACAGGTGGGGTGACYTCAAAACTACAGAAGCCCCAAAGAGTGCACTGGTGGGAAAAAAGTCTGCGCTGGTTTCTCTACTCTCTTCAACCTTCTCCATTGCTGGGTTCTGTTTGAAATGAATAGGGGAGCTCAGCTCGCGACCGTTAATGAAGATGATGTAACTCCAAATCTACCCTAGATGTGAGCTACGACTGTGACAGGTTCCTCTTGTGAGGAACATAGCGTGTGGCCAATTGCATTTCAAGAAAGGAAAAACAGCAACAGCGGTTTACAAAGTAGCCTGGCCCTTGCCTTCCTACGCAGTTCCGCTAAATTATAGTTTCCCCTTCACTGCTCCGTCTGAGATTTCTCCCATCGACAAGGATTTATTCGGTAGAATTTTACCTAGGCCAATCAGCAAACAGAAAGAGGACGTCGATTTTCTGCACAGTGTCTGCTAGTTAAGCAATGGCAGTGTAGGAAGTGAATGAAGCCAGTCCATGTTGATAAGGCTTCCAAATTAAATTAAATTTGTCTGACAAAGCAGCAGCTCTCATTTACAGTCGTCTTGTTCGGCTCAATACTTCTCTCCTCTCAGTAGGGTTGTTTACAGCAAATGCAATTTCCGGTTAGCTTCTTAGCTTAGCCTCCTTCACAGTAGAGCTGGCACACACATATGTTGCAGCCAATCGAGCCAATTGTTTTAAATTTCAACAGAGGCCACGCCTCCAGGAAGCAATTGTTTATCCATAGCCGAGAGTCCAGACCCTAGGTACGAAGCAAAGCAAAGAACAAGGGGCTGGTTTTAACCAGGCTAATTACAAATCTATGCTGAAACCAAAAGTAACGAGTAACTAAAATCTTCCTAGAAATGTAGTGGAATAAAAAGTACAATATTTGTCTTTGAAATGTAGTGGAGTGAAAGTCATTTGTACCCTCAAAAATAACTCAAGTAAAATAAAGGTGCACAAAAAATGTACTTAAGTACGGTACTCAAGTAAATGTACTCCACTGCTGTCCACCACTGCCGTTACTGTGTTTTACTGATTGTTGGATGCGTCAGCAGCTGCCTGATATCTGTACTGCTCACCAGTCAGATTCATGCCAATCCCTTGCAGATTAAATCCTTTAAATTCATATTGTAGTTCTATTCTGCAAGTGCATCAAACTGAAATGAGCCTTTTCTTCCAGATGGCAATGTTTTTTTGTCAGTAAGTATAGCATAATTCCCCAAACTTAAATTTATAGTGTCATAAATAACCTCAAAATATTATTTGATGTATTTTCCCAAACCAATGTGGAGTTTTGGCTTCTCTACAGCCCAGATGGGAAATGTATGAAGAAAATCATCTCACTTTGTGTTGGCTGAATGACTGACAGAGCCATCAAAGAAACAGAAAAGACGAAAGGAACTGCCTGGAGAAACAGAGTGATCATTTATTGCAATGCTGCTGGAGGTGAAGCCTAATGTCCGTGACATGCCCAAAATAGCATAGAGCCATTGTCAAGTGTTCCTGTCCAGAACATGAAGCTAGGGAGAGGGTGACATTTCCAAACAATTTCCTTTTTTTTTGAGAAAGTTCATGCAAGTCAATACAAATCTGAGAGTCTCCCTTAGGCTAGCGGTCACCTCACTTTGTCATCAAAGTGAAGTAAAGTGCAATTCAAAACTTACATACGATTGTTCCAGAAAAAACAAACAAAGAAAAAGCCATCTGGAAGGATTTTTTAATTATTTATTTCATATTTTCTTACAGGTGTAGTATGTTAGTTTTTACTGCGTGGTTCACTGGTGTGAGGAAAAGTTTTGTGTAATTAATAGGTATGTGTTTAGTCTTGTTGACAGTGATCGAAGAGAAGAAATATTGTTTTTGTTTCTTTTTTTTTGTCTTAGTGTATTGATTGACAGCTCAGTCAAGTATGGCAAGTACGTGGGAGGTATTTTGCTGCTTTTTTGTTTTATTTTTATTGCTTAGAGAACAAAGTCGGAACAAGCATTTCTACAGAACGAGCATTTCTACAACAGATTTCCAGACTAATTGTTTTCATGGATATGTGCTGTTGAGTGACCTTTGGTACTTTGAAAAGGTCAATGTTTTCATCATGATATTTCAGTTACCAGTACACAATTTCCCACAGTTTTATTAGTCTACAATGTAGTATTCAATTTTTTTTACATTATTTTTTTCCCAGACAAATCACTCTGACTGAACATTTGTGGTGGGTGTTTTTTTGTCCTTGACATGAAGCGCTGCTGTTCATCATTTCTGAGATGCTTAATGGGCAGCAAGCTGAGAATGAACTACATGTAGTCCTGTCAGTGTGTGTCCCACCACATCAAAGTAGTTATCTTGTGATTAAGGTGTGCACATGAGCTTCACTGACATGTGAATGCTGACCATTATCTTTTAATTAGAGCAGCAAATTAAAACTGTCCCTTGATGCCTCCCGAAGATTGGGATGAGCAAGTGATGGATGTGAGACAGAAACTGCCACACAGACTTCAAACACCAAATTAACTTGACAGTGAATGAGAGAAAATGTGACGACAGCACATGGAATTTTCTCCTGGAAGTTTTTTCTTTAAATTTTGGTTCTGTCCAGCTTTTAGTTGTGTTTAAAATGGCCTCTTATTGGCACAATTAGATGGTTTAAGAAATACAAGGTTAAAGTGTGTTCTGACCTTATTTTTTGTTACAAGCCTTTCAACTTTATTTTGACTGAGCTTGGCAAGCCAGGTGAAGCTGTTCACTGGCTCACATTTTACTAGGACACCTACAGAAACACAACAGCTTTATTAAATTATCTACTAAAAATGGGTGAAAGAGAATTTACAGTAGAATGTTATTTGGCTTTGGCTAAAAATACAATTTAAAACTATTAAAGATAGAGAAAAATATTCAATGTAAAACTATTTAGGAAGATGTTTTTTTCCTATAAACTTTCTTACTTCTGCACAGTGTAAATACAGAAATACAGTAAAAGGTAAATGTCTGAAAAAGACAAATAAATGAATCAGTTTTGTAGATATGCTTCAGGTCATGTTAGTACAATCAGGTTTAAATTTACTTTAACAAGTTTCGACTAGCAGACAGCACATGGTGGACAAAGTTTTCAGCTTATCTACTGAATATCTTAAAGTTACTATCAATAAAAATAAAGGAATAATGCAATAAACACAGTGTCTAAAAAGACACAAAACAGCATTTTAATTAAAAATTTTTTTTAAAGAATTGACAACTTCACAAAGCCTCCTTGAAACTACTTTTCACTGATTAAAACGAAGAATCCATCCATTATAAGTTATCTGCTTCTTCCGTTCAGGGCCGTGAAGGTCACTGGTGCCTATGTCCAGCAGTCACTCTGTGAGGGTTGGAGTACACCCTGCACATGTCACAAGTCCATCACAGAGCTACATAGAGACAAACAAACTGTTTACACTCTTACTCACACCTAGGGACAATTTAGACCTACCAAATAGTTGTTTTTGTTCTTTGGAGGAAAACCCACACTTCATTTTACAACAGTATATTTGACTGTAACTTAGGTGGAACCCCCAAAAAATTGCTCCTAAAATTTCCCTGTGTGATGAATACAATAATAAAATGGGATTTTCGTCCTTGCCATGGAAATTTACTCCATGCTGAACAAGACCAAGCTGAAGACTGAACTGGCTCTCATCTACAGCCTGGATGAGTTCAGGAGGTGCAGTGGTGCTATGGCTCTGTACTAGCTCTTCATGGAGAACAATCTGCAGGACACCTTCAGAGACTGTGACTCTGCTGAAGATTCTTCACATCTCCTCTGACCACAGCTGAAAGTGAGAGGAGCTTCTCATGGAGAATCCAGACTTTCCTCAGGTACAACACCACATCTCACTGCACTGACCATGCTCTGTAGAGAAGAATCAGGTTAAAACATCCCTGACATCAACCATTGAAATATTTTGCTTTTCAGTTACAGAAGGGCAAAATTTATGCACAAAAAATAAAACACTACATGGGATTGTAATGCTTTTTAAAATCATTTATTGTTTTAATTTGTTTAATAAAAACACTGGCGTGATATAACTTAGTACACGTTTGATTGCTTTTTGAGATGTGTCTATTTTGGAGTTATAGCCCACCCCCCAGAGAAAAATCCACCAGCTACTGGTTGAAGGATATACATGTGACGTTCATGAACAATCCGAATCTTTTGAACAATTCTTTACAACAAACGATAGGAGCCGAGTCGTGGGCAGTGGAGAGCCATTTGTAGTTTTATTTTTTTTTTATTTCTTATGTAATCTTTATTTTTTCATCCTTAAATTGCTCCGTTTTGCTTTTTCATGGAAAACAGGCAGAGAGAGCGGTGGCATACAGCAGTTCAGGGGGAAAGGCTCAGGGGCTTTCTGCTTGACAAAACACATGGTTCTACCCACATAAAGTGATGATGTCATCATGCACACTGAGGTGATGATATATTTCTCCCTGTGATGACGTAACTCCTTCAAAATCGGACGGCTTTTTTTGAACGGCTCTATGAAACAAACGACTCCTCAAGATCCGGATCCCTTCAAAGAGCCAAATGGTCCGTAGTTTCTGATTCATTACAAAAACCACAGTTACAGTCTCTATCCTGAAAGATTAGGGATAAATACTATTTAGTGTTTTTTTATGAACTTCTTTGACTTTTCAATGAATATGGAATTTTACATCATGTTCATATTTTCACATTCTCTTTCATTTTTATGTATGAATGTCAAAATATTTAACTGAGGATTTAATTAGAATGCTGTCAGCTTCTGTATGTTAGCACTGGTTAATGGGCGTCGGTGGGCAATGAGTTTTTATTTCAGATAAGAAAAATATAGTTCCCAGTGGAACTGTGAATCCTGAAAGAATCTTAATCAATCCCTTCATAAATTTAGAAACGTACAGTGGAAGGAATAAGTATTTGATCCCTTGCTGATGTTCCAAGTTTGACCACTTTAAAAAAACATGAACAGTCTATAATTTCAAGAGTAGGTTAATTTTAAGTGAGAAATAGAATATAAAAAAATCCACAAAATTACTTTGAATGAACCAGAACCAGATCACTGAAATTACCCCAACTCAATTAAGTGAGGTACCTAGATAACAAATTTGTTCCCCAAGATAATGTTCTTATACATTCTATTACAGTTTTATAATAAATAATAATTTGAAGGTATTCAGTATATTGTATTGATATGTCTGTCTCAAGTGGAAAAGTTTGGAAATGGGTTTCCTCTGCAGGGTGGCTGGGCTCTCCCTTATGCTGCGTTCACACCGAACGCGATTTCAGCTTCAAAATCGCAGCCAACGCTGAAGTTTGAAGCTTGTGCACTTTGAGGTCAGACGCAGGTCAGCTCTTGAAGCGCTGCACGGCAGCAACAGCCTCCCCTCCCTCCTCTGTCGGGCTCTGTTTAATGTCGGATGAGGAAGTGGATTTGCTTTATTTACAGAGAGCAAGAGC
>NW_013952670.1:635481-643204 GCF_001266775.1 Austrofundulus limnaeus
GATTCAAAAACTGCTCCAGGATTTATTTGAAAAAAAAAAAAAACATTTTTGAAGAACCAAAGTATTTTTTTTTGCCTGGCTTTGTTTTTGTTATACTGTTATCACTGTTTTTGTGATCCAGCTCAAACTTATATAGTTTAAACAAGTGATATGTTGACTTTTAACTAATATAGTTAACATGTATCAAGATCAGCTTATTTAGCTAACACATGAGGTTTTATCATGGCTGACAGGAACATCATAAATCCATATAAAAACATAGCAYATAAAGGTGATATTAAGTTGTTGAATTTAAGTTTGTACTTAAATAGATATTGGGTAGTCATGATAATTTTACAGTTTAAAACTTATGAGTGTTTAAGATGTATTTTCTACAGTTGTGGTTTTCAACAATGGTTTTAAAATCCCAGTTTCTTTCAATGTAAATCATGCATAATGGAAACATACACTAACAATAGGCAAAACAAAAGTTAATTGCCTCACAAATTGTTCTATTATTCTCGTTTCTAAAAGCCAACTGTATTTTATATTGATTTGAGTCTTTGACATTTGCATATAACGTCTACTCATCAAGGCAAATCTATATCTGTCATTTGATCACAAACAATACATACATAACGCTGTAATTTCATTATAACTTACAGTTCTTATAAATTTAGCAATAATATAAATATAAAAATGGTAAAAAATATTTACAGTGAAATATTTTGTATTAATAATATGTTGTAACCACCCTCAGACAACATCTGACTTTTCATTTTGAAGAATGTACATTTTTTTAATCCTCTATAAATGGTTTTGACTATTAACAGACAGATGCACGTTTGTTGTATAAAAATTTGGTTTGTCTAATTCAAACCATCTCTGAGTAACAGCGTCAAATGAAAAAAAAAGTGTTGCAACTGTCCCCAGTCTCCCCTAGGTTGATGTTCGGCTGGCGAGCAGACATAGCAATTGGAGAGGACGGTTTTATCCACTGACTGTCAGATGATGATTGGAGGAGGCTGGGCTTGTGACTCGGCAGCTGCATGAGCAGGTGAGGTAGATTAATCTTCAAAAGTTGAACTTTCATCGAGGTTCCATTTTATTAAAAAGCAGTGCAAAATGAAAAAAAAAAACAATTTGGACAACTCATTTTTCATTTATTTATTTTTATTTTATGCTAACATGACTACTGTAGGAACATGGACCGTGTGGATTAATGTTGTCCCTAACTTTCCGTGGAACTCTTAAACCACAGAACTGATGAAAACAATAATGATTCTTGCTTAATCATTTATTGTTGTGTATACATTATGTTGTGATTTTAAATGTGTGATTGTTTGATCAATGATGTCTTAATTAACTTTTTCTTTATTCAAGCAGTGGAAGATGGAAAAGATTATTTTTACTCTTTACAGGTGGTTTCTGTTAAAGTCACATTACACATCCAGCAAAGAATTTACAATGTTGATCAGTCATATTGAAGTATTAATAACCTTTGGGTTGATGAGAGGATTAGAAAGTTAGATTTCAAAGTTCACACTTTTTGTTTCTTTAAGCTAAAATACTTGGTATTTTTCCAGAAAGAGCAGAAGAGAAATGTGTCTCTCTCTCATTGGTCAGTTTATCTGAACATGGTTCTGTTGCAGGACCAAGTCATAAAACTGCCGTAATCCATTATCATAAACTCTAACTTGTATTTGACCCCTCTCTCAGTCTGYTCTCAGTTCTGTGTTGTCTYTGTCCTGCTTCAAGTCTCCATCTTGCTCTGAGTTTCTGCTGAGCTTCTGCTTGAAGTCTCAATGAGGTCATGTTGGGTCTTGAGTTGGTTCTAACAATGACAAGGATATCTAATGKTTCAACACAATTAGCGGAGCTGAGAAACCAGACCAGGAGACAACGGATCAAAGGTAAGTGAGTATTTCTTTACAGGTGAAGGTCATGGACATCTTGCTGTGAAGAGTAGGGAAGACAAGATGCTAAGTATGGTTGTAAAGTAATATTTTCCAGAYGTAGATTTTTATTGTAATATAAGTTATTTTGCTTACAGGATGTTTGGAGGCAAGCAGCATGGACCAGATAGACTTTTTCCAGATAAAGTGATCCTCAGGCAGAGTGGCTTGGTGGCAGGTGAAGTTCCCAAGATGTTTGGTTCCTACTTCCAGATTTGAGGGTTCCACTTGATGGCTGATAATCCGAGGCACCTGAGTAATCCACCATGAAGGTAAGATGCATCAGCGTTGATCAGTCAACAGGCAAAGCCTAATAAAGCCCCATAGCTCATCAGGGAATCTCTCACAGGTGTGGATGATCAGAGCAGGAATCAATCAGGAAACAGGAAGGCGGAAAACATCCAAATCATCACAGACAAGAATGCTCTCCCAAAATGCTCTAAGAAAAGAATAAATGTTCTCTCACTGAACTGAATAGAACCAAAGAAACAAACAGAGACTCTCCAGATGGACACTCCAGATGCAGGCTGCATCTGCATATTCTTCAGCCTAACTTTATGGGATTTACCTTTCTAAAGTGTTTTATTCAGCTGATATTTTAATTACTTTTTTATTTTTATTTCATCTGACAAATGCTGCAGATGAACTGTGTTCCTTTTGATAGTCTTTTTGGTGCTAAGACGGTGGAATTATACTGCTTGACCTGTCTTCAACTTGATCAGTGAGAACACGCTGCATGTTCTCCTCCATCTGAGGAAATCATCTCCAACAAACTAGGTGATTTGAACTCGTAGAAAACTGATGCCAGACCGACATGAACCCTGGGGCGTGAGATCCGACCACTGTTCCTGCAAGTGGTGATGCACTCCTGGAGCTGAGTCAAGGTCTTTTGTGCGTCCACGGGAGTCCAACCTGTGAATGTGTAACATCCACTCTTCAGCTCCTCCTGCCTGGGTCAGTGACTGTGGGAAGAACCTCCTGACGATCAGATCTCCAGATCCTTGCTTGCTCATTATGGTTTGGTGTCAAAATTATTTAAAGGGGCAGTATTATGTGTTTCTCAGGCATATATTTAAGTTCAATGCCATAATAAAGTGTCCATGTCAGCTTTAGTTGTTATTAAAATGCTGTTTTTATGTTTCAATGGAAAATAAACCTTTTCTCATTATTTCTGTTTCTAAACACATTGAGATTGGCCTCTGTCTCTTTAAGAACCTCCTTTTGCTTTTGTTGCGCCCATTTCAACATGTGCTATGATGTGTAGGCTCAGTGTAATTTACTAGGCATCTGAAAGTACATTTCCTCAAAAGTATTTTGAATTTGAATAGGGCTGCGCACAGAAGTTGTATTGGGAGCTCAGCAGATAGTAGTTTCAGTTTCACTTTTAGTTTCACCAGTTGTTTGCTTTGTTGCTGCCGAGAGCCTATAGGGGTCACGGGCGGGGTGTGGGGGATGGGAAGCAGTGTTGCCAACTTAGCGACTTTGTCACTAGATCTAGCGACTTTTCAAATCTATCTTGCGACTTTTTTGTCCCCCCCAAAAAGCGACTAGCGACAAATCTAGCGACTTTTCCTGGTGTTTTTAGAGACTTTTAGAAGATTTGGCGACAGCGCTTTCCAAGCACTTTTCTCCTTTCCTCCTCCTTTCCTCCCCAAGCAGTGTGTGGTGCAGTGAGCCCCTCAAGCCCCGTGCAGCACACACACCAGGCTGCTGTCAGCTGAGAGACCGCTGCAAATGAATCACGCATGCGCGAAGCTGCCACTGTTTCTGCCTGGTTTACAAAACGGGATATAATATTTAATGTAATGTTTTTTTTTTCTCTGATACTGTCTCTCTAATCTAAATCTCTGGACTAAGCTATGTTTGACTCATAAAGCAGTCACTTCTTCACCTTGTCCTCCCTGTGAGCCTCGTGAACTTCAACAGCCTGCAGATTAAATTTAAGATTCCCACAAATTTAATTTATGGAATGTGGATCTAAGCATTGAAGTCATAAAATTGTTTTTATTTCATTGCTGCAGTTCTAAACACATTTGGTGTTTTTCTTCACTTTTTTTGTCTTTATCATCTCTCCTATAGCTCAGATCACAAATATTGGCAAACATCAAACTATGCAAATTATGAAATGACGTCATCTAATGACTTCTAGTGACTTCTAGGACAGCCAATGTGGACTTTTCTTGCTCAGGAGTTGGCAACACTGGTGTTCKCTGTGATGAGGAAGCTCAGCTTGGAGACACAGCCAACAGGATGAGCTGGTCCCAAAAGGCGGTTCTAGTCCCATCCAGCCATTTTTGCTCTCCTGTCTGGCTGCCTCAGGACACCACAGGATTTCTCAAACATGCATGACTGAGTCAAAGTAAGACTCTGGGAATGTTTTTGATGAGAGGATAACATTATAACATGATATAAAACTAAAAAATAAGTTGATTTTACATGATCATAAACCTTTTATCCAACAGTACTTTTATTTTGCTTTATCACATTGAGTAAACCTTTAATCCTGATTTACTTTCATTTAGTCAAGTTAAGGTTTTCACTCCTCTTCATCCACAGTAAACTAAAACATAGAACTCTTTTAGACCTTACAAAATTTCACTTACTCTTATCACCATAAATTACAGAAATTATCATGTTTGTCAATAGTTTGCAAACATTCCCATTTGTATTAAAATCACATAAACTGTAAGTACTKTGTTTTAATTCTTGTGTGTGTTTTTCAGAGGGTCAAACTGTGATATGAACCTAGGTTCCAATGCATAAATCTGAGCTAAGACTAAATAAACTAGAGCGATTGATAAACTAAACACAACGCAGAGTACAAAATAATATTGTTCATATAAATGCATTGAAGGTGCATCCTCTACAATATCGATAAAGAGTGGAAGCCCAACAAATAAATACGTTGCCTAATAAAAACTAGATTTTTGGAAAAGCTGCAGGATAACCACAAAAATAAATAAGTATATATACATACTGTGTGTGTGTGTGTGTGTGTGTGTGTGTGTGTGTGTGTGTGTGTGTGTGTGTGGCAGATAAAGCACATTTTGGTGATCACAGGTCTACTACAGCTTATACTGTATGCAGGCAACTATTTCTTTTTTCCCAGAGCACAACATCCAAGTTGTTGTGAAAAATCCTGAAGTATACCAGCTGAAAATCCATGCAATTAAATGAAAAGTAAGATAACATTTAGKGAAGTCTTTGAGAATCTGGCAGCACTCAGACACTTAAGCATTTTCCATTTTCTGATAAAAAAACCCTGTCTTCTCCTGTTTGTCAAGTTTCTGTTGTTCCCAATATAAGAAGCACACCGATTTCTYATCTGACTTTCTGTGCCTTCCAAATTTTCCAAAAAAATGAAATGACTTTCTCAATCATTACCACCAGATTCCCTTATTTTGAAAATTAATGCAGAATTATCCAACTGAAAATGGTATTTCAAAGGTCAAACAGAAATACTTTATGAATGAAAAATGTGCTTGGCTTACCAAGCTTTTCGGTTCATTGTCTCTCAGTTTATCTCTTTGGCAGGAGTCCTGTGGCACATGTGATTGTTGGTGACAGCTCAGACTCTGTGTTGGATACAACAGTTGGCAGTCCGAGAGGGTGGTTTGAAGTGACGCCTTGAAACACAAATAAGTGCTGTTGTTCACTRGTGGCACAATAAGAATAACTCTTGCTTTAAATTAAGTAGGAAGCCAGATGTGTATAGCTCCCTCACACATCTACAGTGACTTAATTTAGAAAAAAAAAAAAAAAAACAGCAGATCTTGGAGAAAGGCACATCATCCTACACACTGCATGCCAAAGTTTCAAATAATTATCATACGCTATCTTTAAGTACTCCTTATACCTGTCATCCCATAAACACTGAAAATGTTGTGTACAACTGACTAAATGTGAAATAAATAAATCACAAATACTATTAAAAGTAAAAGTATGAGAGTTTTACTCACTAAAGAGTTGTAGTGAATAGCTGCCATCTTAAATTCTAAATTAATCCACTTTATGACAGGGAAGTCCAAATGGAGGAGGTGTTTCGGTTTGAATTCACAACTTTTAATCAGGAAATTCCAACTTCCCAGTTTGACTGGGCCACAGCAAAAGAAACTGATAAAAATGCAGAAAATTTGAGATTTTGCATGGCAAGTTTTGCTGGTTGCCAACTACTTTTAAACCCCGTGCACCTATTGTTTCAGGTGTAARATAATCAACATGCATTCTGGGAGTTGTAGTTTATGGACTGGCTTTAAAACAGCATAGGCTTAATTTAAGATAACTTTGAAGCTCTAACAGGCCACATAAAATGTTGTGGCTACAATTGGCTAGCCTTCAGTTTGTCACATGTGTGCTAAAAGATTATGAGCTGTAAATGTAATTAAAATAACCATTTTCAGAGAGTTTCATTTAAATATGTTCAATGTTTTTTTTATATTTGACAAACAAGCATGCACACAGACCAGTGCAATTACGCAATTGCCTGCCAGTCATGGYGGTGGGTGATAATAAATTTGAAACATCCAAATATAAACAGGTAACATTTGGCAGTGCATTAGATCTATATAGCATCTATAAGTAACGGACTTAAATATGAGCTGTTTCAGGAGAATTGTGCAGCATTTGCAAATCCCACTGCAATTTATTGTACCAGAGTATTATGTATGCTCATGGAAGCTTCATTCAACTCTGCTGCATTAATGAAGGTTGTATCTCACACAGACTTTACTCTAAAACCAAATCGCTTTACATTTACACACACTGCAAATTTGCATACCCTATTTAAACCAAGCAAGTACAGAGCTCAATCTGTTTCTCCACTATATTTCCATGGGTGACAGTCCAGGATGGCTTTGTCTTAAAGACACAAATTTCTGCACTCCAGCACTGGCAGCACACTGGCAGGGCCTCAAGTTCCTCACACCTCTGCAACTTTCACAGTCCAGAGAAAAATGTATGTTCCAACTTGTTTGCAGAACAGAGAGGGAGAGGCTATTTATTATGTCTGGCTGGTAAATGCTGTTGGGCTGTTTTGTTTTACATGAATTTAGTAAGATGGTGTTGCATTTGAGCTCCAGTTTGGCGTTTGCTTTCTCAGAGAAACAAAGACAGAAAAAAACATTAAAAATAAAACAAACACTTAAAAGGCAACAGCATAGTAGTCATGTCAGTTTTCCATTGTCTACACAGTACACCCAAGACTGTATATGATGATGAATGAAGCATTTTCATTTAACCGTTGTTCAAAGTGAAGCTAAATAATCATAGTTATAGGTGCTGCCATGTTGTATTTTTGAAGCCATAGTTTTCACACTCAAGATGTGAGGCTGAATGTTCCAGCTTCTCCCCACCACAGACAATWTATGCATAGATTTCCAAACTTAATCCGGAAAATGAACATGGGACAGGACACATCTTCATGGGATGCTGGTACCCATCAGGTATATTGACTAGAATAACTATTGTGTAGCTTGTCATGGTCAAAAAGAGCCATATTGCTCAAGGTGAGGTCAATTCAACAGTGTTGTTAGCTGGTGAAGCTGAATGTGCTAACCATAACTTGGTAACTTTAGTTCAGCACATCAATGAAACTCAGTTTGCTATTGACAACCATTTTGATTTTATAAAAATGCTTGCCAGTAAATAACATGTTGCCAAGGTACACATTTGCAATGAATGATGTTTCTTATAGGCATAAGCTAACCAATAAAAAACTATTTATATGCAATCATACACAGAAATATAGCCATGATAAATTGTTTACATTGACAGCCCCTTCTAATATGGCG
>NW_013952670.1:644709-654647 GCF_001266775.1 Austrofundulus limnaeus
TTGACGTGTTCAATACTTATTTTACCTGCTGTATGCAATTCTACACAGAATTCTAGCCATGATAAATTTTTAACATTGACAGCCTGCCCCTTCCAATATGCAATATGGCATCAATCACAGAGGTCAATCTTCAGAAGTGTGCTTGACACTTTTAGCCAATACCTCATTGCTGACACCAATGAATCCTGCCCCTTATTAAAGTAACATTGCAGTTGATAAATAAAAAAAATAAACTAGAGATGCACCGATGTGAAAATTTCAGTCAATATCGATATCCAATAAAATTATTGCTATTATGGTTGATAACCAATATTTACCAATATTACACAAACACAAACCAATGTTTACCAATATTACACAAACACACAAATTATATTATACATATATGCACAAACACACTTGGGTCTTTTCTTGATTCCATAAATAAATGACCAGACCTCTGACATGGCTCCCTACTTCAGTTATCACTTGCTCTGCAGCGTCAATATCACTACCATGAGCAAACAGATGCTGCTATACCAACCATATACCCTCCCAAAACAAACACATGACTAAAATATGGGAAATCAATATYGAATGTTAATATCGGCACAGTTTTAAATACCGGACCAATGTTCTAAAAAACTACCAATATCGGCCGATACCGATATGAATGCCCATATATCGTGCATCCCTAAAATAAACTTTAGATAATTATTTTTCAGGTGTTGACTTTTCTTGATTCATTGTTCATACCTTGCTCCTGTATTTTTAAATATTTATTTTTCTAATGTACTTTGCCATAATTTGTTTCATGCTTATAAGAAAGATCATGTAACACAATGAGTGTGTGACCTGAAGCCCAAAATTTGTAATGTGCAGACTCTGATTTACATTAAAAACTTCTGTCAAGTTATAATTTATTTATGTGTAATAGTAACCCCAACAACAATGAATTAGTTATTGCCATTTTGCATGTCTGGTTTACTTTTTTTATCTTGTTACCATAAAAAAAGAATATTTTTCAGAAAAAATGTGAACAATGTCCTTCAAAAGAGCTAAGCATGTCTTGGATAAACTTGGAAACACGCTAAGAATGTTGTGTTTTGACGTTTTTAGACATTTTGCCACATCTGCTGATGTTGATTTTCATTTATTCAAACTTTATTCTAGATCTCAACTGAGAACTTTCTAGACTTTCTGGACCTACCTAATTTCCCTCTGGGATCAATCAAGTATTTTTGAATTACCGGTATATTGAATTGATAGGAAACAAAAAATATTTTATATTCAGAAAAGAAGCCCCAGGTGCCTTTGACTTAAACAATTTAGGTGTGTCACCATCTTGTGGTGTGGCATGATTATTTGAGCGTTTTTATTAGAGTTTCTGTCATGWTTTGTGTCTGTGCTTAAGATATAGTCTTAGTTTTCTATCTTTTCCTCCTGTTTTCTTCCTGTCTGCCCTTTGCTCTAGCCCCGCCCACTCACACCTGATCATCATGTTTCTTCCCCAGGTGTTTCTTGTTTTACCTCAATAGTTCTTCCTTTATATTCTGTCCTTTGTCCTCAGTCTTTGTCAGATTCTTGTTCTCTGTTCTCTGTTTGATGTTCATGTTCTTGCTCCTGCCCAAATCCCTTGTTCTTGTTTGCTGCCACGTCAGAGCCTTTGTTTTGTTTTAATAAATCACCTTTTTGCCACCTCACTCAGTTCTGCATCTTGGGGTTCTATCAACCTAGCTCAATCGTAACAGTTTGTTTTTTGTTTGGATAAAAATAGTATTTTAATTGGAAGGAAAATAACAGTTTAATATTTATATTTAGGATTGTAAATTAGCCACTATAGAAGACTGCATATTTTTTTTTTTGCCTTTGCAAAATATCTTCATTGCTGGAACATTAACATTCAGAGCTGAACTTTCCGTCTTTAAACCCATTAATCTATCAGTATTGGTGTGCAGATGTGTTGGGATAACTTTTACACGAGCAAATGCAAGGAGTGTTCACACTGATGGGATACTCAATAGTCAAGTCATATTATTATTATTATTATTAGTGTTATTATTACTACTATTATTATTATTACCAAACTAATTATTGAAACCATAAAACAAAAAGGAAATTAAAATAAAAGATGAGAGAAAATGAGAGCAAAATAAAACTTGTCCTTTTAAGTTCACCTTGCAGAAAAAAAAAAAAGAAAACAGAAAAATTCAAGAAATCTGATGATAGATTCAGGAAATTACTTGTCATTAATTTCACCAATCAGCAATATGACTGACCTTGAGTTGAAAACTTGCAAGTCTAGCTGGCTCAATTCATCTTATAGATTTTTTTTTCATCTGCTCTCAGCACAACGGAAGTTCTGCTCTATTTTAATTTATATGGAAGTTAGAAACTGGGGAAAGCTTAAAAACCTGCAACCAGAGAATGAGTTGTAGGGCTGAAAAAGAGGCATTTTCTGTTAGGAAACCAGAAAGAAAAAAATATACATAATTTTTGACTGGAAAAGTTAATTTGGTCTGATCCGTAAATTCTGACGTTAAGAATTAGATGTGGGAAAAGCTAAGATTAGGAAGAAGAAAAGCCTGGCCAAGATGTGTGCATCACTGTTAATCCCCCATTTCTGCTTTTAGGGGTTCTAATTAATTAAAGGATGTATGGTAGAAACTGTGCAGTAATCTCCAAAGCTGTGCCATTTTAATTCCAGCTTTATGTTTTATGACCAGTGCCTAAATGACTTGTAATTCTGTCTTGGCAAGCACCTATTTTTCCCTTACCGCCCTCCTAAAATGTCTATCTCTTTCTCTCTCGCTCTACACACACMCGCACATACACAGACACACATTTTTTGTTCCGGTTACACCTCCCTTCCAAAGTCACTTCCATCTCCCATCATGCACAGCATTGCCATTACTCCCACTCCTGCTTTTTGTGATACTTTCTCAYTCTCTTTAAGGTGTGATCTATTTTCATCTCATGATAATTTAATGAGCATTTTTCTTTTTTACTGGTGTCTGATCTTGTGATTAGACAGGAAAAAACAGCTAAATAATAGATCTAACGATCAGACAAGGCTAGATACATCTCCCATAGTACGGTGGGATCAGAAGACAGATACAAAGGTGCTTTTGTTTAACTGGACTCGCATATCCASTCAATTATTAACTAATGACAGATCTTATCACACTTTTGGAGTTTTTGTCTTTTATTGGTTCAGTCCTTAAGGCAAAAKTTAGACTGGCAAATTAAATCTATTTGCTGGAATACCTACACAATTATTTTAAGTTCTGAAAGTTTTGAAACTAAATAATTAAATACTAAGGGTGTTTTCACACCAGCCCTGTTTAGTCCACTTGAATCAAACTCTGGTTCATTTGCCTAGAAAGTCTGGTTTGTTTGGAGAGGTGTGAACACGTGATTGAACTCTGAACTCTGATGACACAAAAGCAAACTCTAGTTCTCCTTAAAACCTRGGTCTCGATTCAGTTAAAACAAACTCTGGTGTGGTTTGATTGCATGTGTGAATGCCAAGTGGACGGGAGACCGCTCCAAAAGCAAGAAGCTGCCTTGTGTGGGAAAACAACATTCTCAGCAGTTCCACCTTAAAAAAAATCTGCTAAGAATCTCAACTGGAGCTCTGATAAAATGCCGAACAAACATAAACGTTTAAAAGATTAATTGTTCCAAAATCTGAATAAGGTGCTGRTCTGGTTCAGCACAGGATCCGGGACAGTCAACTCTGTTCTTAGCTGGTTGGGTCCAACAGGAAACACAGATCGTGTTGACTTGGTTCCAGTGGAGTTTGCTGATGTCATTGTTAGCTTCAGTTTCAAACTTTGGTCTGTAGCACTGAGACTGAGTCMTGGGACAGGCAGGGGTCATACACAGAAACAACAGTGGTTACTGGGTTTACTGGGACAGGCAAGATTCTTGGTTCCTTGAGGCAGGCATGGCTCGAGATCCAGGAAGTACAATACAGCGAGGTGCCGCTCCGGGGTGAGACAAGAGACAGGAATCCAAAAATCAAARCAAGYGTTGTTACSGATGGCTGGAATAATATGACAGGGGCTGAGGCAGGAATTGTTAAACCAGAGGACATAAGCAGGGTCGAGGACACAAGGCAAGAACAAGACATGAGGTGAGAATGCTGGAGAATCATAGACAAGGCTGATGATAATCTGTCAGGGGTTTGCTGAGAATGACAGGATTAAATACTGAGGGACACAGGTGAATGGAATGACCTGCTGAAACAGAACTGAATGCTGACTGAGAAAAACACTTGGCTTGACTTGGGAGTTAAAAAAACTGTGGAAACATGGCTGTGACAGGGACGATGACAAGACTAAGACTAACAAGACAATATTCATAACCAAATCCTACAACCACTAAAATCTGACGTTTACTCCATGTTTGTTTACATTTTGTGAAGAAGGAAGATGTGCTCCATGTATTCTGAGGTTTTCATGTCGAGTCCTTCAGTGCTTCTTGTTGTGGCGCCACCACATGCGAGTGAGGAAAGAGGTTGTTTACAGGGTTTAGTCCATATGAAAAGTGCAGTGTGAATGCAAACCAGTTTATTTATTTATTCATTCATCTGAGTCCTGCAAAACTGCTCCAAGCCATGCTTGGAATTTCATCAATATACATTGATCAGACACACTAGGTGCAGAAATCTGATTTTGGTGTGTCTTTTCCATCGCATGTAACATGCAACACATTGAAAATGCTGTGATCTCCACTCAAGCTAAAAAACAAAGACTTACAGCACATCAGAGTGGGCTTTCTCCTGAAAAACCCCAAGGACTTGCACACTGTTTACATACTAATAGTGATGCTATCTGTAATGTTTTGTTCTGACTGCATTAAATTGGACTCTTATTTTGAAACATCCCGTTACTGAAACTGCATGTACCACTAACAGTTAAGGAAGCTGACAGTAATAGGAGTGCTGTTTTTAGGTTTGTGACAAAGCTGAATTAAACATAGATTACTATTGTAGATTGGTATGTAGGCAGAAAAACTACAGACACAACACCATCCACATTAAGTAAACCCAATAAGTGTCTCATACCTAAAAGGAAATAAAAGCATATCAAATCTGATAGTGCAGTCACTTTTTTCCTTTAGTGTTGGTCAGCTATGACTCTCATCAGAATCTCGTAATTATGCTATCTTTTCTGGTAATTACATGATTGGGAGTCTATGTTTTTTTCCTTTGGTGAATGCTCTTTCATAGAAACCTGTTATTAACCAACCCATTCTCACTCCCATGTCGTCACATATTGACGCTTTTCCAAGGTTCCCTCTACGTCCGATTTTGACGCGCCGGGTAACCCCGTCACGTCAGTTACTGACGAGATGGGGCGAAATCTGTTGTCATATTTTCAGAAAGTGTAGAAAATGCGCAAAAACTACCGTTCCAAAGCCTGAAATTACCTTTGTTCACTTTAGACATCCTGTCCCTGACCCTACCTAAAATTAACCATTTTTAGAAAATGTAGGAAATTCACGTCAACATGTTCCAAAGCCTGAAATTACCTAATATTCACCATGGACATCCTACCCCTGATCCCAGTACCTAAACTTAACCATTAATCCTGATCCCTCATGTTAACCTCAGACCCCCGACCCAAAGACCCCTGGTGGCGCAACCCGGAAAAGCTGCGGGCGGCAAGGACTGACGCGAGGTGGTCACCTGATGCGTCAAAATAAGACGCAGAGGGAACTTTGGAAAAGCGTCAATATGTGACGAGTCGGGAGTGAGAATGTGTAGTATTAACAGTCATAGAAGGTAGGCAAATCAAGCTTTATTAGCCACTCAGCTGAGTGATAGACCAGAAAGAACAAAACACATTCTTAGCTCTRTCTTTAACATATTTCAGTGCAGTAAGGATTAAAAAATAATAATTTATTGAGAAAATAGGCAATCYTTTAAAAAGCTGATGTTCCATCTATTGTTAAAGGTACACATTTACATAAACAGACATAAGTACATTGTGTCCATATTTGCAGTGTAACTAATCATATAGATTGTATCAAGTTTGACAGTCATTATTTTTGTTTCTATCCACAAAAAACTGAAATACATAAAACTAAATTTTAAAGTGTTGTTGTGATAACAACATATGTTTAGCTTATACTTATGTGGGATTCTTTGACAGTGGAGCTGTGTGAAGTTTACCCCAGAAAAAAAAAAAATCTTTGTCGCTCCAGATAGCTTTTACACTTGTTCCCACCCCTCTACCACAAGGATAGTTGGAACACCTGTATTTTCTTGAGTGAAAAATATAAAGTTAAAGCTAAAGGACAGGACGAAGGATCAATAAATTGTGATATGGCACAAGTGAACTAAAAGCTAAGATTCAAGCCCTTTAGCCTGAGAGTTGAGACCACCTGCTCAGACGTACATGATAAATGGAAGCTACAAGGTTAAAGTTCAAGTTCAGTAATGCTATTGTCATTCAAACTTGGACAGCTCACTGTGCAAACTTTGATGCACTGCGAGGACAGGGGGTGAGATCTATCTTATCCTGGGGAGCTCTCTTCACTAGGGAAATTGGTGTCCATTAACCAGGACAGCAGGTTTGTTATGTGTGCCACCAGGAACCTGGTGCTCTCTACCACCCTCACTGCTGTGTTGTGTGTAAGTGGTGGAAAATGATATGGCTTTGTCTTTCCAAAGTCAACAATAAGCTCTTTTGATTTGTTGACATTCAGGACCAGGAATTTTTTTCAACACCAATTCACAAGCTGTACCACCTCTTCCCGATGTGCCAGGTCTTTGTTGTTACTGTTCAGGCCCACAACTGTTGTATTATCTGCATTCTTCATGATATGGTTAATCACAGACCCGACAGTTGTGGGTCATGAGAGTGAAGAAAATGGACTCAGAACACAGCCCTGCAGGGTGTTCAGGCTGATAACAGAGAAGGTGTTCCTCTCCACTCTTACTTTGAAGCCCAAAATCACTATAACATTCAAAACTCTACTTAATTTTGACTAAAAAATAAAGTTGTGGGTCCTTATGAACACAGCACAAGTTGTTTTCCAGTTATGTAATTTATTGGCTTATCTGACTACTCCTAGCTTGCTTTCCCACTAGCTGTACTACCTGACCTTGTCCTCCTCTTCATTCACCTATTTGACATGCACTCCTAAGCCCATAATGAGCTCCATATTATATGTCTATTTTAACTTGCTCTCAGACACATTTTGGGGGCCAGATGTGTTATTCCTAGCTTGTCTATTTTGGCCTTTAAAAGTGTTTGTGGGTGTCTTGGCTTTGCCTACCTGGACTGTTTTCAGGTGATTTTAAGCAWACAGTATCTGGCAAGAAGAGTTCACTACTTTCGCTTTAACAACTTGACCAAAGTTTGTGTTGTTGGATTCATGAATTAAACTCTGACAGATCTTGAGTCATTTTGCTGATAGATAGGAGAGAACATCACTTCACACCCCAACAGGACTTGTGAGTAAGCCAAAGTGAGTGCAAGCTCCCTATTGGTTCTGTGTGRCTCTCGAGGCTAGCATGCCCTGCCAGTTTCTCTCTGTGCACACTCCTCTCCATTCTGTCAACTTAATTGGCTTACCTCCCATCAGGATGATACCCCAAACCCATCATTATTGGCTTCCTTTTAGCCTCTCAGCCAATGCTATTTTTCAGGTACACATTGTGTCGCTATGGATGCAGTGATCACTCAGATGATTCTGGGACAGAAGGCCCATGTGTTGTCTCTTTACCAATTTCCTTTGCAGATATATTTTGCCAAAAACAACACAATACTATAAGAAAATAAGTTATATTTCCCATTTTTAGCCAATATGCCTGTTTGTTCTCTTACTAAAACTAATTTATTCAAGCACTGCATATATTTCACGATGCAGGACCCCATGCTAGCAGCTGGGCCCATGTTGCGTCATGTACTCAGATTTGTCTTGTGTGATATTTACATAGTGCGATCATAGAAGACTGACAGCCAGTCAATCCACAGAGACAGAATGAACGATAATGACTGAAAGAAGGTAAAAAAAATGTGTGCAAGCTAGTAAATGGGAGGGTGATGTCTTCTCACAGAGTGAAGCCAAGTCTGATGTAAAGGCTGTTTGTGTAAAGGTAGTCAGTGTTACCCTGATGACTGCCACTTTAACCCCGGCTGGGTCAGTTTCCTGCCAGTGTGTAATGAGCCCCAATGAGGGTGAACTCTCTGTTCCCCTGTGCCCTGGTCTGTCTCCACTAATGAGCTGCTGAATAAATCTGTGTTGGTACCCTTCTACCCAGCCCATTTCCTGCTCCATCCTCTATCTCTTTTTTCCAGTGTGCTTCTCCTGCCTTGCCTGTTTTCAGTCACCTAGCCATGTCACCCTATCAGCATAACGAGCACTCCAAAACACCTTTCATCTCTTTCCAACATTTCTGTATCTTAATTGTGAATATTTGTTTGTGGGACAGCCTGCTTGTCCCCTGTTCAAAAACTGTATGTTAATGAAACCTTTTATGGCTTGATGTCTGTGTTTTAAAGCTAAGATTGAGTTTCTGTTTGTGAAAACTGAGTATTAGGTGAAAAATGCACGGGTAATTAGTCTAATTAGAAATGTGGTTTAGTAAAGTTGCATCTAGTTGACAGATTATGGTCGTCTTGTAAAGCATGATAGGGGTCAAAATGTATTACAAACCTTCACAGTGACATGTTAGGATCACATCTGAATAAAGTAGGAAGCTAATTCAAAGCCAGACAAAGTCTCAGCAGAATGTCATACGCAGAAAGCGTACTTGAAAAAAGGCACAAAATTTAAATTAAAGAACATGAAAATAGCTGAACGAATATATTAAAACTTTTGTTTGTGACACATRGTAATCCTTATGTGGGAATAAAATGCATTTCTTGGACAGGGTATTAACAAACAAGTAATAAAATGCCAGGAAAGCTCAGGCTCTGAGCCATGATGGTAATATTCCAAAATAAGCATTTTAATATTACAAGCAAAAACAGAAAATATAGAGGCAGCTTTTTAGGGACCACACAGGAAAAAAAAAAGAAATAGAAAAGCCTAAAGGTAAGAGCAGTTGCTTACAGTATAGCCAAAACTGTTGTTCCTCACAGATTGCCTTTCCAAGGTGACTGACCCCTGAGCAAATGTTACTGGTCAAAGTATTGGCTGCTGTGTATCAAGTCCAATCATTGTTTTCCTTTCCCTTCAACAGATTTTTCTTCTTCAGAGACTGCCTCGCAGTGAAAACTTATCATTTGGCTTGGGAAAATCAATCACGGAGGGGGACACTATTCAAGATCAGAGTGTTGTTTTCACGTCTGTTGTCTGTGATGCCGGCAAAGCCCCAGCTGTGACGACAAAACCTCTTGATGTTTTCACTGTAGGCCTTTTTTTCCAGTATTTTTCAGTTTTTTTATCTTCCTTTTCTGTGTTAGTGTTACACTTACAACTCACAATACAAATCCTCAATGCACTGATTGTGTAAAGTGCCACTGTTATTGTTGGATAATCTAACAGAATAGGCTGACCCAACAAATGACCTTTTTGCATACTTGAGCTCAGCAAACCCTGCAGAAGATAGTCAACCGTAACACAAAACGTAGCACAAAACGGCTGCACCAATCAACATGAAATTTGGCAGGACTGTAGACGAGTCCGACCTACACTGCGCCAGTCAACGGTTTTACGATAGACCCCATATTTGAGGAGGGGGTGTCTGGACATGCAAAAATGTGTATAACTCAGAAACTGTTCAACATAGAAGCTTCAGACTTTTTTGTTGTTTAGCTTTGATGAAGCTCTTATCCATCAGGCCCACCAATCAGTCCCCACCACCCTCAGACCCCCAATTGATCTGAAAAAGGGGTATCTGGACATACAAAAATGGTTCTTGCTCAAAAACTATTAAACATAGGAGGTTCAGATTTTTTTTTTGTTGTTGTTTAGCTCTGATGAAGCTCTATTCATCA
>NW_013952670.1:654822-661902 GCF_001266775.1 Austrofundulus limnaeus
AGAAAGAAAGAAAGAAAGAAAGAAAGAAAGAAAGAAAGAAAGAAAGAGACTCCCACGCAAGCCACTACAATTTTGGGATACACCTAGTTACATGACATTTATTAGGAATAGAGACTTCAGAGCTCTGATGCATTTGAGCATGCAGGGGTCATTGTGTTACCACTATGCAGTATCTAGTTTACAGTGTAAATGTTTAAACCAGGAGGATCTGTGGTGAAATTGAGATGAACTGATCAGAAGGGAATAGTAAATTTTGTAATTGATTAGAAAATGAATTAATCTTATATTTGTACTTATAGGGATCGTTGAGGAGGCTGGCTTGGAGAGGAGGGTAARTGTTCCCAGCAGGATGACGAGATGAGGTGACTGACTGGAGGTAGGTATGATGAGACAAAGTGGTRGAGAGTGACAGGATGGATGCCGGAGAGGGCAGACAGGTAAATTGGTTCCAGGATGAGCTCCATGACACCTGTAGGTATCTACAGGTTATCATAGCTAATGTTCCAGCAATAACTGGTTATGTCTCAGGCACTTTTATGCCAATGACCTCAGTAGAGATCAGCTGCAGAAAGAGATCATCAGCCAAAAACACATGATACATAATTACATAATGCTCTATTATAAACAGTCATAAATGAAAATATATGACTTGAATACACATTTTGATGATCTTATCATGCAAACACCTCTGCTATATCAAGTAAATCTAACTTTATTTGATGGGCTACTCTTACATTATGATAACTTCAAGAAAAAAAAAATAAAGCAAAGATTGTTGATACCATARGCTATTTCACAAGAGAGGTCAACTCCATAAAGAAAACCACTGAAGCCAGAAATTATTTGGAGACTGTATCTAGTGAYAAGTTGTGTAGCATTAAGTACTTTCTCACCGGCCATACTTCTTGTTTATGTCCAAACTTTATAAAGTTTACATATTTAGGTCTTATTTTTAAGAGAAACGAGCTACTGTTTCATGCAAGCAAAAATAAAATATATACATGATGTTAAATAAATAAACACACAAATGGTTGAGATTTTGGCACCAATAAATCTCATAAAGTGTCAAGTAAAATAAACTATGACACCTTAAATGTCTTTGGTTCTTTAACCTCAATAAAAAGATGATTCTTGTAAATGTGCCATGAACCATCACTGTCTTTTATGACTGCTCTTTCATATTGGCAAGTAAACTGCACTGTTTAAACAAATGTTCTCTTGGAAAGCAATAAARCATTTAAAGTCTGTGGCCAAGCCAAATAAAAGAATATATAAGACGTCAGTCTGGGGAAGAGGGAATTTGATAGAGAAATAATTTTAATCCCATCTTGTTTTTCGTCTCTTTTTTTTCCGAACAGGAGGTGATTACTGTTTTAAATTTTCTTTTACAGAAATAATTTAATAAATTACTGAATGACATAAATTATTTATTTTGATGTGCAGCTTGGTATTGCTCCATTGTTTTTTATATTAGTCATAACTTATTTTAGAAACTCACATTACTTATTTTAATTTACTAAAATTAAATGATGTTTTTTCTAACTTACTGAACAATTATAGATCAGTTGAATAAATGAACTTCACTGAAGTTAGTCATTTGTTTGTTTACAAATGAATAGCTTTGAATTTGGTAATTTGATTTGACAAATGATAATAGTTTTGCCTATGCATAAACAACAGTGAAGGACTTATGGCTGAAGAATCTCCAGTTTTCTCTGAATTTACATTTGGAAAAAAAATGTCTAGACTGTTCAAGGAATACACCTGAACAGCAACAAAAAACAATGATATAAAGAAAGTTTTCTACATACAATCAAGGCCTTTTTTTACATTCTTTGCCAAACGCATAGCTCTGGATCAGTAGCTGCATACTGCTATTCTCAAGCATAGAATATTCTTATGCATAGTAAACTGTTCCACTAGACGGACTTGGGCATGCAGTGGTTTGCATGCACAAATGGCAGGTGTCTGGTACCACAAACACATTCTTTTCTAGTCCCTTCACCTGTAGCTCCAGGCTACATGCATGTTAGATTTAGGCTAAAAGACTAAAAACAAAGCAATATTAGTTATTTTAATTTCTTTCATTTTACTTCTAGCTTTTTTATAAGCCTGTTAGTCTGATCAGTATCTTATTAATTAGTAGAATTAATTTACATCATCCATTATTATTAGTTTTTTTTTTGTTTATTTAGCCTTTGATAGATTCTCAAAATAAATTGGAAAATGAGATGAATTTAATTTTGCACCATACTAGATTAAATTGTGGTAATATTTTTAATAATGTTTCAGTGGTTATAATCATTGCATATTTGGGGGCTGAGGAATGTACCGTCCTCCCCTAAGGCACTATTGCTYAGCAAAAAAGGACATCAGTGTTAATCTCTACAGAAGCCTTTCTGTTTGTACGTTCACTCCATGCACATTTAGGATTTTTCTGTGTCTGCTCACAATTCATAAGCATGTTGAGTGAAATGGTGATTTAAATTGGTCTTAGCGTGTCTGTTTGTGTGTCATGTTTTTTCTGTGTAAGCCCTGCAATGGCATGTTTAGGGTATACACAGCCTCTTGTATAAAATTATGCAACGTCATACCACTGTCTTTGAAAAGTGATATGACAGAAAAGAAGAAAAAAGCACCAAATTGACTGCGTTTTTTCAAATGCAACTGCAAGCATAACGAGCAGCATGTGAAATTAAAGTTTTTTTAATTAATTAATTTATTTTTTATGGGGGAATATGCAAAATTAATCTTTTAGCCATTAACTGCATGTTGTTGTGTACTTGGAGTTTCTTAGCCTGGTTAAAACCAGACCCTGTCCTTCACTTTGCTTCGTACAAGGGTCTGGACTTGATGCCTTGGGAATCGATTTCTTGCAGGAGGCGTGGCCTCTGCTGAAGTTTAAAATGATTGGATCAGTTGGCTGCGACGTATGTCGCTGTGACAGAGGCTAAGCTAAGAAGCTAACCGGAAATTGCATGTGTTGTAAACAACTCTACTGAGAATAGAGAAGTACCAAGCCGAACGAGACGACTGTAAATGAGAGCTGCTGCTTTGTCAGACAAATTTAGTTTAATTTAGAAGCCTTATCAACACAGACTGGCTTCATTCACTTCCTCCCATGCCATATGCTAAACTAACTAGCAGATACTGCACAGAAAGTCAATGTCGTTCAAAGCTCCTCCTTCTATTCTCTGATTGGCCCAGGTAAAATAAACTACAAGCAGACACTGCGCAGAAAATTGACGTTCTGTTCTCTGATTGGCCCAGCTAAAAATCTGCCAGCAAAATCCATCTCAATGGAGAAGTCCCAGACGGAGCAGTGAAGGGAAACTAGAACTGAGTGGAGCTGCGTAGGAAGGCAAGGGCCAGGCTAGGAGTTACTAGGAGTGCAGAAAAGTCGAATGTAGTCTCTGCTGGTGCCGTGTAGATACTGTATCTTTATGTTCTGTTTGGGTTACATTTTTGCAATCCGTTTAGTTTTCTCTATTTTCTATTACATTTTCTGAAATATTATGTCACTGTTTTTGAAATGGAACTGCTAAACAAGGAACATACTCACCCGTTACAATTTTGTCATCTTCACTTTCCTCTCGTTCTGAGTCCAAAATGTAAGGCTGGATGGACAAGTCTTCTGTTGTTGGCATCTTTCACCTAATATGTAAATAAAAAAGTTTCTTTGTAGCTATATAATCGTGAACACCTCTATCAAACTAGAATGAACCGGTTTGAAAGCTGGAAGGGATGTCGTGTAAAGTACCWCAAAATGAGCTGCTTTGAGACACACCTCAGCAAAGTGGTGAAATAGGGGCTTGTGGAGTTACAATAAGGCGGAATTTAGACCAAAGCATTACAGTTCCACTTTTATTTGAACACCAAGAGAATGAWTTTAAAGTGGAAYAGAAGGATTTAAAAGCACAATATATCAGAAAAACAACAACAAGCAAGACCACATAAATGACCATATTACAAAAAATCATTGCTTATTTTTATTTTTTAATAGGAAAACTGCTGAATGGCACAATGCATGATAGCTTGCATGTTTACACCAGGAAAAAAACCAAAACTAAAACGTAATAGGCCTAAAACACATCTGACTGACCAGATAGAGTGCCCTCTCTCAGGGTGACTCACTTCTCCAGTACAGTGCTTCTACTGCCACCACTTGCATCCCTCATCCTCTCCTCTCTTCTTCTAGCTGCCACTACCAAGACCGTTGCTTCCACYTCTTGGATTGCTATATTTGTGACTGTGTCTATTGGTGTGGAAAAACCCATCATCTGGGCCAGTAAATCTGGAAATAGAGTACTCGCTGAGGTCAACCAGAGACAAGACTTGTACTGTGCAGCTCTCCCGGCCAAAGGTTTAGAGGGCAATGAGTTCCAGCTTGTGGGGGAACCTTGAGTTGCTGCAGGCTATTTTCTACCATTCACTCTGGGGCTTGAAATGCTCTAAAGCTAAAACAACACTTCGTACTGACTGAAGACTCTCTAATCCCCTATTGTTACTGTGCTGTGAGACAGGCTCAAAAGCACAGAGTGTTAGGCACTAACTTCTTCTTGGATAGTTGAAAATTTAATTGACTTGGGACATTGGAGACTGGAGGCATTAATCAAATGATAACATGCAACTCAGCCAACTAGTTGGGTAAACAGAAGCTTTAGACAAAAACTGTGACAGTTTTAAAGGAAACAGTTAGAAATGTACAGAAAGTGTTGTAAGGTTTATYATTATTTTTCATATGACATTTGACATTTGAAGCATTTTGGACTTATCCTTTTTGTATTTGACTGCTTTTGGGTTATCGATGTTAGACATGCAACTCTKTGCATCAAGACACATCAAAATTATTCATATGGGAACCTAGTATATTTTTGAGGATTTGTAATTGTAAGTATTTTTAATTGTTACTTTTACTTTTATTTTGTTACAGTTAAAACCTATAAATGATACTGTTATTTCTTTACTACAAAATGTAACACACTCGTTACAATATTAAACATGGCCAAACTCATGATGAAATGAGTTGTTTATGCRCTCTAAAAATGACATGTTTAATTTACTCATCCAAATCTGGTTCCACTTCATGGTAGAGTAAATATGAAGCAATATACATTTTTTCTTTATACATATTTTCTTTAAAAGAAAATATGAATATTGCTCAATCTATTCAACTTGGTTTAGAGAAGGGGTCTCCAACCTTTATCTCCTTAAGAGCTACTTCCACAAAATGAAATTGTCTGAGAGCTACTTTTTGCAACATTTAAATTTAAATTKAAACCATTGGAATAAGCTTGTTTTGCACAAAAAAATRTTGTCTTCAGTTCACATGAAACTATCACAAAATTCACTGAATTTACACGAATGCGCTTTTTGTGTTTATCCATTCCTATTAGTTATTATTATTTCACACWAATAACTAATAAGGGTTTAATTAACTGCAACAGATTTCTGCACAAATAACGTCAGGTGACAGGCCTCCATTTTTTTTCCGCATTGTACACTCCAACGGGAAGAAACCCCCTGTAGTGACATACACCGCAGCGGGAGAGGTTTCTCATGAGTTTGGCATAGTGTGTCTCAAGGGGCTATGAAAGGTGTGTGCAAAAATGAATGCTGAACAACCGCATATTGCATGTTGTTTGCTGATCAACCATCTTAAACCCTAAACTGTTTGATTGACAACCAAGGGGAAGAGGCATCTATAGATTGATTGGAATTAAATTAAAGTTGTTTGGTCAGTGACAAAATTTTGCATCGCCTAATTTTTCACAAGCACTGAAGAGGTACTTTAAATGAGCTCAGGAGTTACCAGTAGCTCACGAGCTACTGGTTGGAGACCCCTGGTTTAGAGGAACCAGTCTGGTTAAGTAAATTTAACAGTTTGTTTCTTAGAGAGTGTGTAAAAGTACCTTTACTTTTACTTTCTTGTAAACAGTTTTATGACTTTTACTTTAGTACTTTTTTCATCAGTAAAAATAACTTTTACCAAAGTCATTTTCTGTTTAAGTATTTTAACTTTTACTTAGTTATTTTTTCAAATACTTTATAGATCTCTGGTCACAGTAACTAGAGACATGAAGGTGCTAGCTGAACTAAATTGGAATGCCATACACGTGACTGGCCACGGGAAAACCAGCAACAAGTCTCCCAGGGGGTGTTTTGAGTTATTAACATAACCTGAAAGTGTGGGTTCTAAGCTATCCAATGATGTCAAACACAGGGCAATCAGAAACAAAATTAATAAGATATGACCCTTTGAATGTTGGTAATCGGCAAACAAGATTAGGGAGAAAACAGGCCTCAAAGTTTTAGAGGAATAGCCTATATGCCACGGTCATTAATGACATATTTCAGGTAAAATTTTTGTCACGCTCCTCCCTTCCACTCCCTGCTTACTGCCTATGTTTTTAGCGTGAGCTCCTAGTACTAGTCCGTGAAAAAAAGTCACAAAAGTTAAAGCATCTATGATCTACTGGTCTAAAACGTGAGTTCTGTTGTGTGCCGTTGTGTCCACTAAGCAGCAGGTACGATCGAGTAGTTAGTTTTTCTCCATTTTCCTCTTGATGAGGAGGTGACAGCAGTGGATCATGGCATTACAGGCAAAAAAAGCTCACGCTTGCATTTGTAATCGGCATTTCTAACCTCGAGGATATTCAAGAGTCAGCATCAGAAATGAGAAGACGGGGGTTACAAAAGGGAAATGTACATTTATCCCCTTTTACTGCCAAGACAAGAGAGGAAAGACTTCCTTCACATGACAGCTAGAAGGAAGCTAACACAGCAGCCGGTACAAAGGTAGGTGTGTGTGTGCGAGCGCGCGTTTGTGTTATATGAAATGTTTTTTATGCGACTTTGTCATGAGTTTTATGCCAAAGTAAAACCTTGTTAGAGTTTATATTACAGCGTAGACTAAAGCCGAGTGACGAGCGCCCCCGCCCCCGCCCCCCCGAGCACCGAGAGCAGCAGAACCTCCGCCTGATAATCATAATGTTTTCAGTTCACTAACGTCAGGGAAAACGATCCATACCATACAAGTAGCCTATCAATTTAAAGCCCAGACTCAGCTCTTTCCAACAA
>NW_013952670.1:662929-664195 GCF_001266775.1 Austrofundulus limnaeus
GGACCAATTTTACAGGGGCAGTGCCCCCTGTTCATTACAGATTAGGACCACCCCTGTTCCCACGCCTGCAGCTGCAGAACAGACTCTCACTGCAGGTTTGTATGCATTTATATATTTGTGGTTGGAACTGTATCACTGTCATATTTTTGAAACTTTTGATTTCAAAATAAAGTCTGTTTGTATCGTGTATGTACACATACGCTTCATGCTACATGTTTCCATCTTATTCCCAAACAGAATGATACATTCTGACAGCATTTGTGTAGAAATATATCCATATATTATTTAGTATAGCTGGGATTTTGACAAAATTCCACCTTATGGTGTCTTATTTTGAAAATACGGATGTTGTGCTTGTTCTTTTTCCAGTTGGTGCAATGTGATCTCTGTAGATTGACTCCGGACCAGCTCCGGCGTTGGATCTTAGCCAAACAAGCTATTCAACATGCTTGTTTAGTTCAGTGTTTATAACTGAACTTTCCTATGACTAGATGCTCCGATGAAGTATTTATTTATTTATTTATTTATTTATTTATCAATGAAGTGACAAGTTTGGATACGGGACCGCGACCAGAAAAAGACTTTACTTTTTTTGTGGATTACCACCAGGACATGGAAAATGAAAAGAAAAAAGAGAAGCAACTGGACTTCTGTTCTAAAGCTGAAGACGTGTGGAGTTACAAGATTTAAAATGGAGTTTAGTGTCTGTCGAACCTTCATCCCCACTCCTGTAACAAAAATGTTCTGAAACTCTTCGATGTCTGCCTTGATGTGCTGTAGTTTAGAGCTGTGGTTCGGTGGAGTTGTGTTTCATGATCCTTCTTGATCCATGATGTTTGTTAAAAAAAAAAACAGCATTAATAACCAGTTTAAGTAGCCATGTGTTTCTTTAAAATCTGCAGCTCACTGGCCGAGACCAATAACAAAGGCGWGTTAACAGCCTGAGAACAGACAAACAAAGCCAGCATGTTGATCAGCTGTGCAGCTCCTCCAAAAACGCAATTTACCTGTCGGCTCTTTTTACTCTGACAACAGGCTGAATTCAAATACAAAGTTTACCACTTTAAAACCTCTGAAACTGAAATTTAAAACATGGGGTGGATTATTCATAACTTCAACTAGTTTATTTAGCCAAAAAGCGAAAATCACTATTTTCTCAGAAAACGATAGCTTTTAATTTTTTTTTTCTCGGTTTGTGCTTCTGTAACTTGTTGCTAGTTTTCCTGTGGCGAATCACAATCTGGCTTAGGCACAACAGTCCTAACC
>NW_013952670.1:664714-665837 GCF_001266775.1 Austrofundulus limnaeus
TTTTTTTTTTACTTATTTCATGCTGGAGGGATATGTTTTTCAGCTGGCCTGGGAACGCCTTGGGATTCCCCCGGATGAGCTGGGCCAAGTGGCTGGGGAGACGGAAGTCTGGGTCTCTCTGCTTAGGCTTCTGCCCCAGTGACTCGACCCYATATAAGCGGCAGAAAACGGATAGACGGACGGACAGACTTATTTTTGAAACAATTGTTTTGTAAGCCTAAAAAACAATAGGCAATCAAATCTCATTTAGCAAACCATTACCCAAACATAAACAATATTAATAACCTTTTGGCAAAACATAATTTCAAAAATGACTAGTCTATGCATTTAGAATGTGTAAGTAACAGTTTATTTAGAGGACTGGTTGGTTATACATACAAAAAACAAATAAAAAAAAATCAAATGAGCATTAGTTTGATGGGGTTGTATAAAGGCTTTGCCCAAAAGCTTTACAACAAACAAAACCCAAGTCACTTACATAGTCCTTGAGTCACTTAATGCTATATACCATTATTTCATGTCCCCATCCCCCAAATCCCCCCCACCCCCTACCCCATCTATCCTCGTAATTACAGATCCATTTTTTAACTCAGTGAATTCATGGGATCTCAGCACTTAGCTCACTGGGGAGTGAGCTAACCTCTCTCCTCCATCCCACTCTGAAATGGCCCTTAGGCCAATTCTGTGGCATAGTTAATGGAGTGTGCCTACATGAATTATTAAAAGTGCTTACATTTTCTTTATACTTGCCATACTATCGATATTCAAGCCTTCACAGGCTCATGGGTGTGTGGGCGAATTTTTACACATCAGGACGAATTGCCCTTTTCACATACATGCCGGTCTCCCTCAGATAAATACCTTTTATAATGTGCAATGAGAAGACTATGCTAAATAAAACATTTTGCAGAAATTGCCGGGGGTGAAAAAAAATGTGTTTACCACATCCCACAGTTACAGTCAACAAATCTGAATTCAGGTTCTGGCGGCAAGAGCAGTTGGATGTTCTACTGCTGCTATACCTCACGGTGCACATTGTTAATGCACACAGAGATAACATCATCATCTTCCGTGGTGAGTAATCAAACTGTAAAATTAATGAGCAATGAATACTATATATATA
>NW_013952670.1:665948-667971 GCF_001266775.1 Austrofundulus limnaeus
ATATATATATATATATAAACAAAGTGTAACTTGTTCTGCTGGAAAAAAAAATGGATGTAAAGGTTTTTGGAACCTCATTGCAATGCGAGACAGGACAACTCTTGGGAGGTTCACTTTAAGCCAAGAAAAAGRGGGGAAAGCAACCTCGTGGAATTCTTATGAGTTACATAAAAGGAATCATAAGGGACATTTTGTATTGATTTTCTTTATTGTCATGAGGGGATGTATAACTAGATGGCTCCCAGTGCGATGTAATGTGTAGGGGTCTAAAACTAAATCCTACAAGCGTCCTCTCCCAAGGGTAAACATCTTGTTAGTTCAACTACTGGTTGTAGATGTGTGCGTGTGGAGAGAGTTGTGCATGTGTTTGAAAGATACAGAGACTCTAAAGCAGATGGCAACTCATTTACTACAGGCAAAGAGACGGAAAGCCTTTAAGCCATTTCTTGTAAACAGACAGCCTGTAAACAGTCATGAATTAGGGCATTTCTGGAGGTGCCAGAGATTTTGGAGCATTGATTATGTAATATGTAGCAGAAACGAGCGGGGATTTTTACTGATCCATACCAACATTTGCTGTGTCCAGTGTGAATTTCAATTTCACCAAATCAGCTGTGACTTTGTCACATTAACGCATGAGTGTCAATGGCCCACACCAAGGGCCAATTTCTGCCATTATTTATTGATTAATGATGTATGACAAATTAGTATTTTAGAAATACAAATGACTTTTGTTTAGCATTTAGAACATGCATACATGAAGAAGAAGTATTAAATTTAGAAAACTTATCACTGGCATTATTATTCCTTACTCTCCATCACCAGATTTTTCAATTAATTTGCCTCAAACGTACATTTAATTACAATCAAGCAAATTGGATTAAAAAAAAGACAACCCCTCATTAAAAATCAAAGTATTTGGCTTTAATATAAGAAGAAAAAAAAGATATAAAATTGAGTTTCGGTTGAAAAAAGCACCTAAACACAATGACAAAAATAAAATAAAATAAAATAAAACTTCCTTTGGCTCCAGCTAAAATGTTAATGTGGATCATATTTGGCCCACGGGCCATGAGTTTGACAGATGTACTAATGGTTAGAAGGGAAATAAGGTGAAGTGCCACAGTTGGAAAATTATGAGTGGACATCATATAACAGGCACACATTCTATTGTGAAACAATTTTAGGATGAAAGTTGCATGAAAATTTGTTACATGCAGACCTCACCACCACCACACACACATTTTTTTTATTTACCTCCATTTCGCTTATCTTTTTCCCCACTTGAATTTTCTGCCTGTGTTTCTCCTTTGTACTGCCAGCCAGTGTTTTCTATCTTTCTCAGTCAGCTCACCTTCCCTAAGGGCTCTAGATGTGCAGGTCTTGGGTCTTTTGAGCCTCTGTAGTTCCCTGTCTTATGGTATGGTAATAAAATTTCAATGGGCTCTTTAATAGACTGCCCACTACTTGATATCATATCACTTCCTTCCATCAAAAATGTGACTGCAGTTGTGTGAAAATATACCTTTTGCCAACAGACCCTCTTCCAAGAGGCATACAATTCAAACATATAATTGCTATTTTGTTTCTCTATTTACTCCAAAACACATGCAAATTAAAGACCTAGCATTCCATGAAGGAATGTGTTTTACTTACCACTTTTCATTTTTTTTCATGCCAAAGTTTTAAAATAWGAATAACTGATCAGAAATGACAGATTTAGCCATTTTGGTAAAACCTTGTAAAAGTCTCTTTTCAAAAGAKATGTTTTAAGATGTGTTAGTGCACCGTGTGTGTGTGTAGTGGATGTTAAAACCAATTTTGTATTGACGTAGGCCAGCTTTGGTGACCAAGGGCAGACTGGCCATTGGGCATACATGGATTTGTCCTGGTGGGCATCACTGGGCAGCCGAGGAAAAAAAATGCATGCAGTTTTGTAGATGGGCTCAAAAGGTGGCGATTAATGCACCAATTCATAGACTGAAGAAAAATAAGTTTAAGAAGAGGAAGAAGATAATAATAA
>NW_013952670.1:671223-674995 GCF_001266775.1 Austrofundulus limnaeus
ACATACATACATACTGTATATATTAAAGTCTGGTCAGAGAAGACATAATGAAGGCTTCATATAAATATTTTCTAGATTAATCATTCTTGTTGTTTCTTTGTTTTGATTTATCCCATGTGTTTTAAAATACAGTATTTGCATAAATGTATATTGACACTGAGCTAATGTGAAAAAAATATAAAAAATAATAAAAATAATTCCTGCTATCCACAAATAGTTTGATTTTCTGCTGATGTAAAAGGTAGGCAATCATGCAATTGCCTGTATCAGTAGCTGTGAGTTTGTTTGCCTGTCTGTTAGCAAAATATCACATTAACCATCAAGTAATTGCTGAACTTGATCAATACAAACATGGATATAACACACAGTTTTACAGGAAATGAGCTACTTTGGTAAGGTAGTAGCTGAGCGTTATCCCCAACACATACTCTGAACACTAACTGATTCCACAATAACCACATGTTTAAAGTTTTACCATGTCTGTCTATCAAGTTTTTTATTGAAACTCTAAAAAAATATTAAATGCACATCTACAACTGATTACATTTTGGAGTCATTCTATTTTAAGATGTCACTAGCCAACTTATTTTGGAAAACACAAAAGAGACAATGAGTTTTTCTTTTTTTCTTTCTTTTTTTTACAGAGATCAATTCTATATAATTGTGGTAGAACATGTACATCATCCCCAGTACATACTTTGAACACTATGTCTTTGTTTGAAAAAAGTTGGCAAGAATCAGTGGAGTCAATCATGTTTCTCTAACAAAAAAATATTGCATAAACCGCCAGCCATATTTTGATGAAACTTTCAGAAAGGAATCAGTTGAAATCCATTTTCAGCTAGTTTTTAAGTCAGTTAAATTTAGGATTGTCACCATGGCTTATCAACAATAACCATACAAAAATGGCTCTATGTCAATGAATTTTTAAGAGATAAAACTAAAACTTGATTTGGTAGTAGATGAAATAACTTACAGACTGTGAGCTCTAACAAATTGAACAAAATRTCACAAGAAGGCTCTAACTTTGTTCAGCATTTGTTAGCATTCATTCAAATGATGTATATCACCTGCCACCTATCATATCAAGTGCCTAATTTAAATTATGTAGTCATTTAGTTAACAATATAGAGGAAAATAATGATGTCTGTTTACCTTCAGTCTTTTCAAACCATTAAAAATGGAGCATACAGATTTTGACAGAATAAGTATTTTAAGGTTGGTAATGCCTCTTTTAATTGGCATTTACTTAGTTGATGTTAGTAATAATACCCTTAATTATCAGTTATAAAAAAGCACCATACAGTATGTGTATGGGAAGATTTCTATCGTAACCTAAAACCCATACAAACAAGTGGATTATGCATCAGTGCCTCCCTACTGGACCTGTAGAAATCTAATTGGTGTTTTTTTCTAGCTCAATATTCCTCTCTCACCTAAATGTAGTGGCCTATACCAACTTTAGGATGACCACACATACTACCTTGCCTAGCTGGAATAATCCAAGTTTAAGACATTTAACAAGAGAATGTTCCCGTATTAGGCCTTTAAAATATTTTAGCAAATGGTAAATCAGTGCTGTAAACAAAGCCTGTTTCTAGATGGCAATATGGGAATAAAATAAAGTCAGTAAAAGCCTCAGGCCATGAACTACTAGATGAAGCTCAATAATACACARTCATGTTGCTTTTCCATCAACAAATGTTCTGCAGAACAGGGTGTATCAGTTTCTTCCCTACAGATTTATCTCTACATGAATGCAGTGAGTTGTCAAAGTTAATGCAAGTGTATTTGATGGGTGTTGGAACCTCATATAACCTGCCTTTAAAGACATCCTAGTGTATTCTGTTAGCAAACATGCCAGTAATCAGTACCTTTGACTACCGAGCTGGTAGCTGGTAAAAGCTTGATCTCACTTGGTAAGACAACACAAACAGAGCTTGACCTAGGGCAACACAGAGTCATCCACAGCAAAGATAGATTTCCATCACCCCCTGAGATGATCCTATTTTAGGCAGATGAATGACTGAGTATGGATGAAAGGAGACAGATTGTGAAACAAAGATAGTTTTGTTCTGCAAACATAACACAGAGGTCATCCGAGCTGAAAATTATTGCAATTGTTGCCAAGGAGAGCAGACAGGCATACAACAAAAGAAAGAAAGAAATGAAGAGAGATATTTTAATACTTCCACCTACAAGCCTCACTGGAATGTGGTGAGGTACGTTAATTAAAATATTAATTGTGAATTACCACAATTCACTACACTAGGGAAAACAGAGTTTCAAAATGAATGTTTTAAACAATTTTCTGAATGTGTTTGAAAGTGTATGTATACATTTTTTGAAGCAAAAAGGAGGGAAAAAATACTTGCTTGTGTCCTCTCATTGCTTGCCCTCCGCGCCCACACCAGCACTCCCCAGGAGGTGATCGGACATGTCTGTTTCCCAGAGATAAAAAACTACTCACCACATCCCTAGAGCTGAGAGAAGTTGGCACCTAGCAGGCTGGCAGTCTGTTCATGTAACAGACCCCTTCACTGACACTGAGACACAGAGAGCGAGGGTTAGGGTGAGACAGCAGACTGAGTGGAAAGGGCTGAGTGAGACCATAAAGCCTTGGTGACACGTTCAAATCCTGCACTCTGGCTCTGCATAAGAAAAAAAAACAGTTGAGCAAGACATAAAATAATTATTTTTTAATTGCTTTTTGCAATGATTCCAAGCAATATTGTGTTTTGCTTAAACTGTTTGAACCAATCATTTGTACAAAATGAATGTGCTTTAATGTCAATATTAAAAGTTAATAATTTGTTGAAGGAGAAAGTAATCAAACCAACAGATTTTTTGCAAGTCGCTTTTATGACAAAGAAAAAAAAAACATCACTAGAGGACACCCTGCAAAGGAAACTTATTTCAGCCGCTTGTATCCGTGATCTTATTTTTTCGGTCACTACCCAAAGTTTGTAACCATAGATGAGGGTAGGAATGTAGACCGACCGGTAAACCAAGAGCTTCACCTTCTGTCTCAGCTCTCACTTCACCACGACAGACCGGTACAGCGCCTGCATCACTGCAGATGCAGCACCAATCTGCCTGTCGATCTCTTGCTCCATTCTTCCCTCATTCGAGAACAAGACCCCAAAATACTAAACAACTCCACTTGGGGCAGGACCTCCTTCCTGACCCAGAGAAGGCACCCTACCCTTTTCTGGCTCAAGATCATGGTCTTGGATTTGAAGGCACTGGTCCTCATCCCTGCCGCTTCACACTCAGTTGCRAACTGCTCCATTGAGAGCTGGAGATCACAATCTGATGAAGCCAAAAGGACCACATCATCTGCAAAGAGCAGAGATGTGAACCTAAGGTCACCAAAAAGCATCCCCACAACACCTTGGCTGCTCCTAGAAATTCTGTCCATAAAAGTTATGAACAGAATGGGTGACAAAGGGCAACATTGACAGAGTCCAACTCTCACCAGAAACGAGTCTGATTTACTACCAGCAATGTGGACCAAGCTCTGGCACTGATCGTACAGGGACTTAACAGCCCATATCAACGGGTCTGGTACCCCATACTCCCAGAATAACCCCCACAAGAGTCCCCAAGGGACACGGTCGAATGCCTTCTCCAAGCCCACAAAACACATGTAGACTGGTTGTGTGAACTCCCATACACTCTCCAGGACCCTGTTTAGTGTGTAGAGCTGGTCCGCTGTTCCACAACCAGGACAAAAACACTGCTCTAAAGTGGCGGCTGGTCAATAGGGGTC
>NW_013952670.1:676908-684144 GCF_001266775.1 Austrofundulus limnaeus
TCCCCATACTGATGCTCGGTTTGAACTGCAGGAGATTGTCTTGACCATGTCTACATGCCTAAATGCACTGAGTTACCGCCATGTGATTGGCTGATTATAAATTAAGTGTTAATGAGCAGTAGGACATGTGTACCTAATAAAGTGGCCGGTGAGTGTATATCCTTCATTTTGGAGCCAATCTCACTTTACTTTGGGTAAACGCAGGGGACAACAGACAGGTCTCCCCTCCATTGTGGACACAAACAAAGAGAAATACTTTATTCACACTCACAGTCACACCTTGTCACACAGAAGAGCTCCAAAAAGGATTCAAACTGACAACTCAGGACTAAGATCCATCTGCTGCTCTACAGACAGAGTTCTAATCACTTATTATTAATAACAATTATTTATCATATCTGCCATAGTAAATTATTATTGATAATTATCATTTGGCTGCTTTATCACAGTAAGATGTAATCAGGCAGCACTATGAGCTACAAGAGGTAACATACAGTTTTGGACTTATTTATGGAAAAATCAAACTCCTATATTTTCAGATTTTATGAGCAATTTTAATGTCATAACCATCAATAGCAGGGATGCTACGCAACTATAAAATAAAAGTTGTTTTTTACTGCATGCAGGTTGCTCGTTAACTTACTTTTAAAGCTCTTGTTTAACTTTTCTGCTCCAAATTACTTTGGATTAAATTTTGACTACCAGTTTAACACTTTGTTTTTACCACCCATACATGACTTTCTACATTGACTACAAGACAACCTTTTTCCATTACCTTTAGCCAATTTTGGGCTTTTTTAAGTGATAAAGTTACTTTAATTTGACCCATTTGTCTGCCTTACCAACATCTTTTTCTAGGTTCTCCACATCCTAATACCATCTGTTTTCTCTTTTCCCTTTTTATTGCTATTTCAAGGGATTAATTAAGCAAACTTGTGAAAGCCGTAGTGATACTTTAACGTCTACCACCTCTGACATTTAGAGAGATGTGGATCGCCTCAGGTAGTGGTTCCCTGTCACAAGTGTGGAAAATGAAAGGTGTACAGGGTGAGCAGATTAAGTGCCACAATGAAAGTTAAATTAGTCTGTGTGTCTACATCAAGGTTTTCCTCTTTTTTTTCCTAGAAGAGGAGCACCAGGGAGCATTTAATTCCAGCACCTCATCAGAAGACATTTTTTTTTAGAACAAGCCTGCGACCCAAGAAGATAATAGCAAAACACTCATCAGCAACGCTGAGTCATGGGTTTCTTTGCTTCTTGTTTTTGCCACTGTTTGAAAGAAAAGTACAACTTAGCATAGGCAATTTCTGTTTTGTTTGACTTGAGATGGCAGTTTGGGGCTGTAGTAATGGCACCAATGTCTTTATGAAAGCTTTTTTTTCTTATTCAAACAAATTATATTAGGAGTAGTTTGACATATCTCTATTCCAAGCTTTGGTGGCTTTTTTATTTGTTTCAAGACTTAAGTAACCAAGTGTCAAAACACGGTTTTTAACAGCAAAATATGGATGGCTTTAAAACCAATATTGATAAATGCTTTAAAATAGCTGTTTATGACCCAAAACAAATGTCAGTATTAGCATAAGGGAAGACCCTGATCTGTATGCACATATAGAGTGGGTGTCTGATGCATTGTCCTTTGCCATTCTGCTCTCACCCACCCGGAGAGCAGACAGTTTCTATGCCAGGCAGCTTTTCCTGGACTCAGTTCTGTTGGTAATTTTGTAGATTTTGGTCATAAAACAGCTGCTGCTTTATCTAAAACCACCTCACTGCAACTGAAAGTCTTGACGAACAACCCAGTCCATTGTCTCATCATGCACATCCAGCGCAATCATTTCTCAATATATAATGATCGTAGTTTAAAGCTTTGGCATGAAATACAGCAAATAAGGACTGCCAGGCTTTTAATGTTTAGTATTTTTGTTGTTGTTGTTGTTGTTGTTGTTGTTGTTGTACTTTTGTCTTGTTATACTTTAACCTTTACATGTCCTCAAGTACATCCTGCATTCAGTTCCATGCACACATGTTTTTCATCTTTAATCAGCACACCTGTTTCACTTAGTAATTACCCCATATCAGTATATATATTCTCCTGGGTTTCATCACTCTGTGCCCTGAGGTTATATCTAGAACTGAACTGAACTTCTTTAAAAGTTATTTTAAAGATTATTCTTGACATAATGTCTTCTGTTTCAATAATATTTATTGTCCTTCAACACTTAATCTCACTGCAAACCCAAATTAGTAATCATTTCTACAGCCGTTTATGGTAAGTGATTACACCAGAATGTCTAGTTTTTACAAAATTAAAAACTAAAAAAAATCAAGCTCTGTTTGCATAAAGTCTTGTATCCAAGCTTATCCATTACTAAATAACTTAAGATTTTAAAACTAATTTTCACGAGCAATTGACTCATCAAAAATAAAAAAAGTAGGTCCTCTGGATAGGTTCTTCTTTAGTGAAACGTTTTGTCTCTTGTCCAAGAGACTTCTTCAGCTGGATGAGTTTCAGGTGATCTTAGCCTTATGCTACGTTCATACTGAACACGTTTTGACCTGCGGGAGTGGCCGGTTTACATGCGAAGTCTATGGAGGACGCGCCTCTAGGGGTCGTGTGTCGCGTCACGTACGTTTTGTGCGGCGATCAAGATGGTGGAAGCATTTTCCGCACATGCGGTGCTGCGAAAGCCACCGCTGCCGCCCGAGCCGCCGCCAGACTTCAAATATTTGAACTTTTTACCGCTTGACGCGTCTCCCACTGAAAACCGAAACAGACGGACTGGGGATCTTTACCTGAAATCGACCATGTGCAGTTGGATTTTCTGGCAGGATATATCAGCACCGATGTGGATCAGCTGTTCGGGACAAAAAAAACATTCCGTGAGCTGGCAGCTTCTGGAGTGACAAAACTAACCAAATAAATCACCTCTAAATCATCTGGTGAGTTAATTATCTACTGTGTGTAATGTTGGCTTGCTTTTTAGTAAATAAATCAAAGCCATTTTCTTTTATTTTATCTTTATTCACCNTCTGTTTCAATAATATTTATTGTCCTTCAACACTTAATCTCACTGCAAACCCAAATTAGTAATCATTTCTACAGCCGTTTATGGTAAGTGATTGCACCAGAATGTCTAGTTTTTACAAAATCAAAAACTAAAAAAAATCAAGCTCTGTTTACATAAAGTCTTGTATCCAAGCTTATCCATTCCTAAATAACTTAAGATTTTAAAACTAATTTTCACGAGCAATTGACTCATCAAAAAGAAAAAAAAGTAGGTCCTCTGGATAGGTTCTTCTTTAGTGAAACGTTTTGTCTCTTGTCCAAGAGATTTCTTCAGTCGGATGAGTTTCACGTGAACTTAGCCTTATGCTACGTTCATACTGAACGCGTTTTGACCTGTGGGAGTGGCCGGTTTACATGCGAAGTCTGTGGAGGACGCGCCTCTAGGGGTCGTGTGCCGCGTCACGTAAGTTTTGTGCGGCGCGCAAGATGGTGGAAGCATTTTCCGCACATGCGGTGCTGCGAAAGCCGCCGCCGCCCGAGCCGCCGCCAGACTTCAAATATTTGAACTTTTTGCCACTCGACGTGTCTCCCACTGAAAACCGAAATAGACGGACTGGGGATCTTTACCTGAAATCGACCATGTGCAGTTGTATTTTCTGGCAGGATATATCAGCACCGATGTGGATCAGCTGTTCGGGACAAAAAAAAAAATTCCGTGAGCTGGCAGCTTCTGGAGTGACAAAACTAACCAAATAAATCACCTCTAAATCATCTGGTGAGTTAATTATCTACTGTGTGTAATGTTGGCTTGCTTTTTAGTAAATAAATCAAAGCCATTTTCTTTTATTTTATCTTTATTCACCCGCCGAGGACACGCTCCTCCCACACCTCGCTGCAGCCGCTACTGCTGCTGCTTTTCGTTCCGGTCTGAACACTAGTGCATTCTTCGGTCTGAACATAGTACGTCCAACGAGAGGCGTTTTGTGCTTTTTGGCCACTTAAAACGCGTTCGGTGTTAACGTAGCATCAAGAGCACTGCCTCAACATGGTGGACAAAGAGGTCAGTCACATGCAAAAGAAGACCATCGCTTAACAATAGGCTTGATTAGTTTTATTGTTCATAGAGGGTCATGTGCCCCATCACCTGACTTATTGGTTTGAATGCTGTAGCTTTTAGGTGTCGTGTCATGTGTATGTAGTGAATGCAGGTGGGGCTCAAAGTCCCTTAAAGTCCCCTAAAGAAAAACCCATCCAGAGGACTTACTTATTTTTTTCTTTTTGATTTTTTTTCTACTTGGATTACTGAGATGCATCAGGACAATTGACTCATCATTACTCAAGTTTATCAGTAATCATTACTCATGTTTATCAATAAATGTTGTTCACATTTATCAGTACTGGCTCACATTTATCAGTATTCATTTCTCGTGTTAATAGATTAAGATTTTAAAACTAATGTTTAAGAGTAATTGACTCAACATTACTCATGTTTATCAGTACTTATTACTCACGTTTATCAGTAATCAATACTCACATTTATCAGTATTCATTACTCACATTATCAGTATTCATTACTCTTGTTAATAGACTTTATTAAATGTAAATTATAGTGAATCAATTTGTTTCTTCTGCAAGTGAAACATTTTTAAAGTGAAACTTGAGTGAACATTTCACTGTGTTAAAGACTTTGATCATTAACACGAAGCAGTTTCAGCTTCTGTCCACTGGCTCCCTGTCAAATTCAGAATATAATTTAAAATGTTACTTCTAACATACAAAGCTCTTAACCAAACTTCATCATACCTGTATATTAAACATCTTATTGTTCCAAACTTTCCTAACAGAGCRCTTYRCTCTCAGACTGCAGGTTTACTTGTGGTTCCTBGAGTTTCTAAAAGTAGAATGGGAGGCAGAGCTTTCAGTTATCAAGCTCCTCTCTTGTGGAACCAACTTCCAGTTTCTGTCCGTGAGGCTGACACTCGTCTACTTTTAAGATTAGACTGAAGACTTTCCTTTTTSATAAATCCTATAGTTAGACTTAGGTTTCCTGAATTATTCTTCATTTCTGTTGCTTTAGACTTACACTGCTGGAGCACAAACTGAGCACATTTCCTCACTCTGCTGTTGTCTTTAGTCTCTCTTCTCTACATGTGCATTGTGATTATTTCTATTAATAACATGTTTTTTTCTTTGTCTATTTTTCAGAAGAAGGTGCACCTGGACCAGTTCTATGCCTGTGTCTCTCTCCTGACCTCCAACCCAGCTGGTTGAGGCAGATGGCTGCCTGTCCTGAGCCTGGTTCTGCTGGAAGTTTCTTCCTGATTATCAGGGAGTTTTTCCTCTCCACCGTTTGCTCAGGATGGGAGACTGTGATGAAGTGGTTCAACACAATCTACTGGCTTCTTCTTTAGATTGTTATGATTTTTTTATGTACAGTGCCCTGAGACAACATATGTTGTGACTTGGCGCTTTATAAATAAACTTAATTGAATTGAACTTGGTTCCTATAATTTCTTGAAAAAAGCAGTTCAAAAACGTTATCGCTTGCAAACGTCACATCTCTGGTTTAGTGCCATTTTCTCTTGTTGATTTCTGATTGTGCCTGTTCTCGTCTTGTCACCTGCTTTGCCTGTTCTGTTGTGTTTATCCGTTCATCCACCATCATGACACTTGCCGACTATGGTGTAATTATGGACCCAAAAGCCTCTGGATMAAGAAGTACTATGTAACTTCAAGATTGTTTTTAATTGTTGTTTTTTATCGTTATTGTTGTTTTTTATTGTTTTAACCACACTTGCTCATGTTGACTGCCAGAGTTTCGGGACAAAAATCTCTGCATGCATGGGAAAACGACATGGAATGTCCCAAGCTGAGAGCTGAACCCAACACCTTGCTGCTGTGAAGAAGCAGTTCAAGCAGTGATGCAAATTCAGAAAATGTGGTTAACATTATCCACACTGGGGAACCTCAGTTTTTGCTAAATAAAAAGTCCACAATGTCTGCTAAAAGGAGACGAATTTATGTCTTGTTTAAAAGGGATAATTTGAAGAATAAAACACCTACTTAATATCTCAAATGTCTTTAGGCAAAACAAAGGGAAAAGAAAAATCAATAATGGTTTCTGCAATTCTGTTTAAAAACAAAAAGTGCTGTGTTGTCAGCTTCATTTTTACACAATGAAGTGTAATAAAATTAATCATTTACTTTGCTTCCTTTTAAGGATACATTAAACAAATTTAAAATTTTCCATTATTCTACAAATAGCTCCAACTTATCCTCTGTTGAATGAGATATCTTTTCCATCTGTTTACACATGGATCATCAGAATACACACATAAACTCACATACTGTACATACAAACCCACTGAGACAAMATTCAATATTAGTCTGTGAATAGGCTTTCCACCACAGCTTTTCTATTTTCTTTTCTTTTTTTTCCCCCAAATGTAGGTTGTCCTATATGCGTCACCTCTGGGTATATCAATAGACCAACTACAGTATTCAAAGAGATCAATACAGTAGAAWATTGTTTCTTTCTCTCTGTCTCTTTGTTTCCTACTTTTCCTTACTTGATCAATAGAGCATTTTTTTTTCATAAAGTCACTCTGTGCATCTGCTTCCCAAAACACTCAATCTGAAGTCTGGTGAGAAATGGTCTGTGTGACCCAAATAAGAAAGATGYCCTTGTTTTTGATTGAGGCCATTGATGGTTTTAGCTGAAATGATGAAAAATGAATCACTTTTATAGCTGTACAGCATGTGGCAGCGGTTTACTGACCTTACTTGTTTTGTTTATTTTATGTTTTTCAAGAGCTTGCTTTAGTATTAATTTCAGTGATTTCCTCATCTGAGGTTTAAAGACAAAGTGCACGCTAGTTGATATGCTAATCAAAGCTTMGCAGATCCAGCAAAAATAGAGCAAATACTTCATTTAAAAAACATCCTTGGCCTCAGAAGCAAACTATGCTCCCTTTAAGAAAATGAATATTTGAYAGACATTTTTATTAATAACTGACCAAACACCTTTAACACTGACTATGTAAAACTGTGCCCTGCACTGGCATGCACAATAAATTATTCCACTTGAAAACTGTTGGAAAATAATTTGCCAAAAAATCTCAGTCCTTCACATTTTATTTTAAATAATAATGATAATGATGATGCATTAATTAAAAAAACACTGACATAAAAAGCAAATAAAGTATTTTGACATTTTATCTGGAAAG
>NW_013952670.1:685641-687976 GCF_001266775.1 Austrofundulus limnaeus
ATATAAAATTGTGACAGACCTTTTACTTTCAGTCATGAGGGTGGCATGATGGCCACAATTCAATCTGACCAGGACTTGAGTTGACTTTGCATTTTCTCCTTCTCTCCATCTGGTTTCCCACAGTCCAGAAACATTCATGTTGGGTTTATTGGCAACTCTAAATTGTCACAAGTTGTGAGTGAGAACATGAATGGTTGTCTCTATGTGACCCTGTGATTGACTTATGGGCGGCGGTAGTGGAATGGTCAGAGGAGTCGCCATGAAACCTGAGGGTTGCGGATTCGATCCCCCGTTCCAGCTAGCTTAGTCGTTGTGTCGTTGGGCAAGACACTTCCAGCCTTGCTACTGATGGAGATAAGAGGTGCTGTTGATGCAGTATGGCAGCCCACCTCTGTCGTGCCCCAGGGTAGCCATGGTTACATTGTAGTTTACCATAATCAGTGTGTGAWGTGTGGATGAATRGTGCATGAAATTATAAAGTGTCTTTTTGGATTCTYGAAAAGCTCTACAAAACCAATACATTATTATTATTTATTATTACTTGCGACCKGTCCAGRGTGTACCCCACCCCTCTCACACTGACTGTTGGTTATGAGCACCARTGACCTCGATGACCCTGAAAKGAAGAAGCAAGTAAAGATGGATGAACAAATTAAGGAACATAGTTGTCCTCTGCCAAAAGACAAAGACGGACAATAACCTAAACTATCCTAACCAGTGAGGAATGTTAAGACCTTTTAAATCAGAGAAACCCTGTTCACAGATAAACACAGGAAAGCTCTTCAATGCAAGCCTCAGCTGCATGTGCACCTACACATCAACAGGGGGCATGGGGGTTCAGGAAGCCATTTATATCATCAGGAAAAAAACAACTCTAAGCAGAAAGCTGAAATCTAAGATGGCCTCCTCCAAGACATTGTTTACACGTGAAWAATGTCCTGCCAACGTTGTGGACTTTCCAGTGTTGACTATAAAAGGGTTACACATTCACACTATAGGGTAAATGATGTTAAAAATGAATCAATGCATTTTTTAACATTTCATTTATTAATTGCACTCAGAGGGCACAACCCTGAAAATCTGAAAATATATTAAGTTATCAGTCTCAATAGGTTCCTCTCTTGGGAGTGTCCTTAATATGCAGTCATAGTTTACTGTAACAAGCCATATTTGGATAAAAAAATATTTGCTAGGTTTTAAAAAAATATTTTATGTCTTTATAGACAAAACCATTTAGTTGAAATAATATATTCTCATTATTCCTTTTTTATATAATAATGCTTTATATAGTGCTTTTTGAGACCCTCAAAGATGCTTTACATTTTTTTTTCATGCATCATTCATTCATTCACATACATTCACACACTGCTGATGGTAAGCTACATTGTAGCCACAGCTGCCCTGGGGCTGACAGAGGCAGGGCTGCCATGCTGCGCCACTCTGACCACCATCATTGGGCAAGTGGGTGAAGTGTCTTGCCCAAGGACACAATGACTGAAATGGCTGGACTGGGGATTGAGCCRGTGACCTTCYGGTTCCAGGAWGACTCCCCTTGCCACKCCGCCACGGCTGCCCCAATAACTGTATAATAAATGTATTATAATAACTGTAAGCCGATTACAGCTAATTAGCTATTAAATTGTAATGATTGTAGGGGGAAAAGATTCTTTAATCTTTTATGAGAAAATGTTTTGAATGGGAGTCTGTTYAGGAGGTTTCTCCCAACAAGCACTGGTGGTAAGGAAGACATAAACTTTATGTTTCAAATCAAGTGTCTGCATCCAGCTTTTACATCCTGCAACACAGATTTCTAGAGTCTATTTAAAAGACCTTTAGGGCTAACATATGGAGAATGGTAACATGCATTTACTCACACACTATTGGAATACATTTTGTGATTTATTWACTGAATTTTATGTACAGCCTTTTAGTGATAGGCTCAACATGTCTCTGTTAATGTGTCTCCTTTGAGCAGCATGAGAACAATTGTTTACATTGTATTGGTGMTGATGTAAGAGGAACCACTTCCAGGGGTGACTAGGTTTCCTATGAACATTATGGTTTTGGAAGGACATGTTAAAAAAAACGGCCTGAAATTTATTTCATTTCTCAGGGCCAGCCTGTAAGGAAATGATAGGTTTGCTCCCTCCTCCTTCTCCCATGGAGACACCGTCAACATCCAAAGCTTGCTCCTATGGGCACCTTTACAAAAGCTGCTATATTTGAGTGCAGAAAATGAAAACCATCATGAATACKTTCATACTTTCAACAGTCATGAATACTTTTTTCAAAATATATTATAAATTACATTTGTTATGCAAACATGGCATTACTG
>NW_013952670.1:688201-695469 GCF_001266775.1 Austrofundulus limnaeus
GCTTAGCCTGTTAGCCTTCGCAGTAGCACTGACGCTGTACTGCCTCATATGTATTAGCTCGGTGCTAGTGCAACAAACAAGCTAAACTGAGGTCCTCCATCCATATTTTCAGTTGCAGGCTGAGTCATTTTTGCGCTCCGCTTTCTGTCATGTGGATGGAGGACCTMAGTGACGAGAGTAGAATGTGTAGCGGTCAGGATCAGAGACTGTGACAAAGTGAAGATTCATTGAAACTAAATTTTACTAGCTTATCTATGTGGATGTTTTTGCACAAAGTCTTAAAATAATTATTGTTGTCAACTGGAGCTATWTAAATAAACAGATTTAAATTGGAAAAAAATGCATATAAGCAAGACAATGAGCATGCCAATTTATAAACAAAATTACTTTAACCCATAAAGTCTTTGGTTTTGTCATGAAAGTAGAAAARGTTCCCAGTTCTAAAGGATTAAAACATATATTATATTAAAAAAACAWTGAAATGAAAGTAAATTAATGAAAAGCAGTTTCTTGGTTTTAATCCATGCCTGCGCATAATTAATTTTGAGCGTGATCATTTGACACGCTGAAGATCAAACAATCACTGTGGGGCCTCTGATACGAGGAACACACATCTTCCAGCCAATTATTGATCCGTTRCAACTCTCTCTGAAGCAGAGAACTGTTTGTGCAGAACAATGATGAGATGAGATACACTGCTATCAGTATGAAATGTAATGACTCAGATATGATAATTTACAAATTAGTCGCCTACATTTTTTCCTCATTAAAATTATTTTCAAATCATTGGGACGGCGTGGCAGTTGCTATTAAAGCTTTCATGTCACAGCTTCTCAATTAACTTGCTWCTCTGCTTCAGTCAATACCCTATTATTTGAAGTTCATTAGCAACCTATTATTTGACTGTATACTCATTAAAATTGTGACCTGGGCAGATAATTTAATTGTTTGGCTCTCATCAGCGATGCATAGAATAGCATTTGTTTATTATTGTTCTGAAGATGTGCTTGACAAATATGTAATTATCTTCTGTTTGGAGGTTTTGCTGCTAATTAGTACTCATATGTAGACAAAATCTTGAGGTGAGTTAAATAAATTAGCAACCACCAGTGCCTCACATGGAGGTTAACAAGAAAGCTATCTGTTTTACCATACTTCAGTCAATTGTAATGGGGGAAATGTTCTAACTAAATAATTGTACAGGGTTTTATARCCACAGCTCCATGTTATTAGAATATCCCTCTAAAGGTTTCAAGGTCTGTAGGTCCCATAGAGTAAGGACCTACGTGTTTGCTTTCGCACTGCCAGAAAACGCTGTGATTGTGCATCACTCAAGTGATGATCAGCACAACTTTGTATGTCTTTATTTCTATGATTTTTGTAGTGCAAACTTTGAGTAACTAGTAATGTAGTATGCAGGTTACATCATAGGCTCTGTCTCAATTTAGGCGTTGTAGCCTACAAAGGCTGGGTTTGTCGACTGCATAGTCTATCCCACTTTGTAGGTGCCTACTAATGTGGCAGACAAGTGCRGCCTCCACACCTCGAAAAACGTAGGCTGCATCTGGTCATTCAGTGTGGCCGACAATATCACAGAATGCATTGCACCGTCAGCAAACTAAACATAAAATAATATTATTTTTATCTAATCTATCTATCTATCTATCTATCTATCTATCTATCTATCTATCTATCTATCTATCTATCTATCTATCTATCTATCTCAAACAGAATAATTTGTTTTTAAAATTAGCTGATTATTTTTTTTTTATTGTTATGTTGTCTTTAAAAGCTTACACAAACTAAATTAAGTACTGCTTGGTCTCTATCGGAAGCATAGGTGTAACTTTGGCCGGACAGGGACAGTCCCCACCAATATTCACACGTCTCTTTTCCTTTCCATCTCTTTGCATTTACATTTGCCAACAGTAACTGGCATGACAGCAACTGCTGTGTCCAAAGCTTTTGCAGAAAAAAAATATCTATAAGATAAAGTACGCTGCGCCGCTTCCTCCCACATATGAAGTTTTGTCTTTAATACAGAGACACAAACTGCTTTGTTTTCTATTGTTGCTGGTAGATAAGGTGTTTATTTATACACACGTAGGTATCACAAGACTAAAAATTAGTGAAATATTCAGACTTTTTTTTTCATGCCAACAGAAGACACTGCTCCTGTTGTCTGAAACACATTGCCATTAACCCCAGCTTTCCTTTCAATCTCATTTTGGTATCATTGTTCAAAACATTTGCATACTGCCAGACTAATGGCAAATTTGGAATACCTCGAACTGACAAAAACCTGGAAACTAYGAGTTCACTCTGATGAATGATCAGACTGAGCTGTTTTCAGAACACAAMTCAAGCTTCAGGTGGCACTACAATGTAATCAATTACACCTGGAATGATCTGCTGGTGTGTCCAATGAAAAATAAGTTCAAGGCATATCAAATGGGAGCTCATGTTGCATTTAAACTCCTCCTTTTATCAAAGTTTATGCTTATTAATCAGCAACATGTCTGTTTCCAACAACAAGCAATGCAAGAGACATGAACATTTATTTTATTTTATTTTAGGTTTAAGGGCTACAAAGAAAAGCAGTGGCTGGCTGTTTATAAAAACTTCACTTTTTTTTCTGGAAAAAAAATCAACTGTTTGATTTGGTGGTGTAAATATGTGCAGTGTGCTTCCCTTCATACATGCAACCGGCACTTCCTCTCAAATGTTCATAGCACTAATCAGTTCAAATCACCGTGATTGCTCTCAGTAGAAAATTAATCTAATTTTCTGTCAAAGCTGCTGCCAGTTACTTAAGATCTGATCTCTTTCATTATTTCAAACTCATTTCTTTCCTCCCTCCTTTCCTCACTCAAGCTTTAGGCCGTGGTTAATTAAAATGGAAAGGGAAGGATTTGCAGTCAGTAATTCGGGACAACTTAGAGTGGAAGTTAATTACAGAGCCCAATGAATCATAGAAAAAAACATTTTAAACTATTTGTGGAAACAAAATAAGWGTTCAGCTTGTCATATGGGCTAAAATGAATAGAGTATTCAAACAATATTTGCAACTGCTGTCTTAACAATGGAAGAACAAAAAACACCATGACTAAATGCAAATGGGACAACAATGAGGTGACTGTCATATTTTAACTATTGCTGATGAATTATGAGTGACCTCACTTGGCTTAATGTGAAAATTAAATAAATACACCCCCCCACACACCCACATTAAAAAAAGAAAAAAATGTTGATAGACAAGACAAAGCTTTGCTGTCATGGCCTGTGTGGTTTGGTTTAGTTTACTTCTTGAGTTTATTCATTTTCTAGTTTCTCTGTGACCTGTGTTTCCATGTTGGTTCTGATATTCTTCCATTTGTGTTTCTGTATTTCTCATTTAAATCAATCCTTGTGTAATCCTTGTTTCTGGTGTCATATCCATTCTGCCACCCACACCTGTGCCCAATCAGTGTTCTCCCAGGTGTGGCATATCTCCTGTTTCCTTCTGTGTGTATTTAACCAGTCTCACTTTCTCAGCAGACCATTGTTATTGGATTTTTAGCTACATTTCTCCATCAGCCTTGTGCATCCTCTTGTTGTCGTTTTTCTAATTTTAAACTGTGTAGGTTTTACCACCACATTGCCCATTTGTTTTACGCTTGTTTTTCATGTCTGCCAGCTCTGTCCAACGTCTCTACTGTGCCTGACATTTAGGTTAAAACATAAAAACAGGCATCTTTGCATGAAAAGCAACYATTTTAAAACTGAAGCTCTTGTTACTGTGTGGATTGTTGTTTTTCCTGCTCACCCTTGATGCCTCTAAATGTCAGAGGAAAGAGTGTAAAACTAGCGAGGATAGGAAGGAATTGGTAAATTCACAAAGATGTTCATGCAACAAAGGCATTCTCTTTAGGCTGCATATTCACAAAATCCAGACTTGACCCCTTCTTAAAACTACATCTAAAAAAATAAATCTGCATTTTTGCCAGGACTGTAAACATATTATCTTAAAGTTTAAAAGTATTCTCAACAAATAAGACAAATTATTTGAAAAAAGGCAACTGCTATTGTGGTACTAATAGGGCTATTCCACTGGCTGGCCCTGCTGACCTCTGTCCTGCCCATCAATGAACACCGCCTCATTTGTAAATTTAACATTTATGATGCAATACAACAAAATAAACATTTAAAAGGTAAAAGATAATACTTGATTTGTTACATACAACACTGTTTCATCCACAGTTTTTGGGCCACCCCCCACCCCCTGCCCTACAAGTTCTGCCCCTGAGCTAATGACTGTGAGTAACTATGACCGCTGTAGTGATTTCGTTGAATAGCCCTTACTACAACAGTTATTAACATGGTGCTATAGTGCTGGAAGACACAAAATAAAGAAAGAAAGAAAGAACAAAGAAAGATATAGAAAGAAAGAAAAATATTTAAAAAATGCATTGTGTGTTTTGAAGATTTTATTGTACATTTTGTTCAAATTAATTGCTTTAAAACAAGTAAAGCTGTAAGTGTATAAATGAAGAAAAAAAACTTTTTGCAGGGAGATATTGTTCTGTGCTCTGATCCTTGTGTTTTTGTTATGGTTCTGTGTGTTTTAGATGTTGCTTTGTTCCCCTTTTGATCTCAGGTTTCTGTTTTCTTGGTAATTGTGTTGTTCTTCAGTTAAGATCCGCTCAGTTTGTGTTTTGTTGTTTGGCATCAATGTGTTCCCTGTGCTAGTTTCTCTTTTTACGCTTAGTCAGCGTTTCAGTTTTTTTTCTTATCACTCACACCTGTTGCCAATCTCCAATCAGCACAGCTGCCTCCAATACATTGTCAACCTCTGCTCTATACTGTATATTCAGTTTCTCTCCACCTTCACATCAGTTCTGCATTACTTGATATTCGTGCCTCAAGGTTTGGGTTTTACGGTCTTTGGCGATTATTTGAGTTTTTCATTTTAGTTTAGTTTTGCTGCCACAACAGCCTTTTTTGTTTGTCCTCGTTAAATAAATTTTATTTTTAGTTTAACCTACTGGCTCCTCATACATTTTGCATTTTACCATACCACAAACCCTACACTCATTGTTTTGTATGCACTTAAACATGTGAAAACCAGATATTGAGTTAATGATCTCTCTCCCAAGAATCCATGTTTTAATAAAATTTGTCACCTTTCATCTGTTTGCTTTTCATACATGCATGTCTAATCTTGTGGGGGTTTATCTCTGCATCGATGATAGTGTCAAAATGTGTATGAAGTTTTTCATCTCATCATAAATTGCTTTTGTTAAACAAATACCATACCACTTTATTTACAAAACACTTAAAAAACATCAACAAGGTGACCAAAGGGCTGTACAATGACACTACCCCCACCAAAACAAACAAAAACAAACCAAGAGAGTCAATAAAATACATAAACCTACAGGGTAATAAGAAATACAAATTAAAAAAAAGCACAATAAGGTACAGGTCATCGCATACTGGGTCAAAGGCCAGGGAGTTGAAGTGCTTTTTGAAAAGATTTAAAAACAGCAAGTGAGGGATCCTGTCCAACATGGCAAACCTGTTTTGAGCTWGKTTGATTAGAACCCCAAGATGCAGAACTGAGTGAGGTGGCAAAAAGTGATTTATTAAAACAAAACAAAAGGTGCTGACGTGGCAGCAAACAAGAACAAGGGATTTTGGGCAGGAACCAGAACATGAACAAGGATCTGACAAAGACTGAGGACAAAGGACAGAATATAAAGGAAGAACTAATGAGGTAAGACAAACACCTGGGGAAGAAACATGAGGATCAGGTGTGAGTGGGCGGGGCTAGAGCAAAGGGCAGACAGGAAGAAAACAGGAGGAAAAGACAGAAAACTAAGACTAAATCATAAGCACAGACACAAATCATGACAAAACCATTCCAGATTTTTGGACTCACAGTGGAAAAAAAGCTCTGTCACCTCTGCGCTTGAATCACATCTCTTGGAACCAATACAAGGACACAAATAGAAAACATTCAACACATTAAAAATGACCACTGAGTTAAAAATAATTTCAGATAAAGGATTTTCACAATTGTTTACRTCATCTTGTCATTCAAAACTCTAAAGTTAATTGTCCTACTTTGCACACTGACCTGACTCATCACATGGGTAAACAGCTGTCCCACAGATTTACATTTAGCAATCAAAACTAGATTTAGAGTGWGAGGGAGAAGAGGAGGATGAGGAAGGCCAAGGACCGTAATCTCTGACATCAAAGCCACKTTGGTTGACCATCTAGTCACACATAAATATGTATATCTTCTAGTCATACATAAATATTTATATCTTTATTTATTTAAAGTGTTTATTTTTATGTATGCACTGTTGGCAGTATGCAAGTGTAACACTGAACAAAAAAAGGTTAGTCATGATGAGGGAAGAAAAAGCAATCCCATCAGTGTTCAACTGTTTCTTTTAAATGTCTGTTCATCTGATGATCTGAGTGTTTCATCTGAAAACAAAATATCATTTTGAGAAGAAATTACATTGCTTTGAATGTAAAGTTTCATTTTGTGGTACAAATAAGGGGTTTTCCCCTTATGTGTAATTTTTTTGGATTTGTGTGTAGAGTTCTGAGAGCATGAAGCATACTTTCAAAAAATGTGTCTAAACAATCGAGAAAAAAACTGTAATTTGAAGTGTTAGAGGGACATTAAAAAGTCTGATGCCAACTGATAGGAGTAACTTTGTGAATCTCGGTAGAGCATCTCGGCTGTAGTGGTCTCTGTCTGACGGAGGCTCCTACATTTGTGCAGGACCTCATAGAGCTGGTGCGAGGTGTTGTGGAGGCTTAAAACCATCTTAAACAAAATACATTTTTTTCCCTCCACCCCATACCCCGCTGAATGAATTTGTTTATTCTGTTGGCATCTTCAACCTTCAGCCCACTGCCCCAGCACACAGCAGCAAACAAGATAACACTGACCACCTCTGACTCATAGAACATCCTAAGCATTGTCTTGCAGATTTCAAAAACATTTATTTTCTTTCAACAATTTTTACTCCCGAGCCATGACTCAAAACTATGTGACTCTTTACATTGAAACAAGGATCAAGTCCAAAAATGGAAAATACGCAAATGTAGGGTTTAGATTTAAATGTGTGCAAAAATTGCATTTTGTCAAAACATAATGAATCAATGCCTTATCAATTTCTCATGTGAATGAACTGTCTGAAATATAATCCTTAAAAAATTGAAGCTTTTTTTTGAGCAGCAGCAACAAAAATAAAATAAAATAAAAT
>NW_013952670.1:695530-697204 GCF_001266775.1 Austrofundulus limnaeus
CTCTTTATATTAACATCAAAAAATTACTCCATAAATGTACATGACATTAGGCTTCAGACCAAACAGTAATGTATTATCATAACCAACAAGACAAATTTAAGTCATATCTCTGGATAAGCTTATGGTATCAGAATGATCCAGGTCTCAAAATGTTGCTTTTAAAGTCAGAAATCTGAAAATGTAGTTAGGTCAGTTCGTCCAAATTTGACTTAATCCTCATTTCAATATGATGGGTCACAAATATTTTTAATTTAGTTTCTTTACAACAAATAATAACAAACATAATTTCTAATACATATAATTCTGTGATTCCTTTGACACGTTTTTGCATATATTGTTCAGAACAACTGGACGGCTATGGTGGAATGGTTAGGGGAGTTGTATCATCAGAGGTTTGACGGTTCAATCCCCTGTTCCACTCGTCTCAGTCGTTGTCCTTGGGCAAGACACTTCACCCATTTTGTCTACTGATGGTGGACAGAAGGTAAGTTGGCRCCGGTGCATGGCAGCCCTGCCTCTGTCAGCTGTGGCTACAATGTAGCTTACCATCATCACCTTGTGAAAGTGTAAATGACTGCAAATGTAAAGCACTTTGGGGTCTGACGGGGCTTGATAAAGCACTATATAATTTCAGACAATTTACCACTTACCATAGAACTACAAAGTAGTTTGCTGCATTTTTTATATATAAATTAATGTAAGCACTGTAGATTTTATAGCACATAGTGTAAATTTATCACACGTAAGTACAGAAGCTGAGAGCGGGCATTTTCCACTTATAATTATTTTTCCCGTGGTTTTCTCATGATAACAACATGTCAAAAAGAAAAAAAAAAGTGGGTCCTCCAGACGGGTTCATTTTAATGAAACGTTTCGTCTCTCCTCCAAGAGACTTCTTCAGTCTGAGGAGTTTCAGGTGAACTTAGGCTTATAAGCACTGCCTCCACGTGGTGGATAAACAGGTTGGTCACATGCAAAAGAGGGCCATCAGCCAAGCAATAGGTTGTTAGTACCTTGATTGGCTCTATTGTTCATAGAAGGCCATGTGCCCCATCATCTGACCATTATTAGGGCCCTGATTTACACCTTTTGCTAACAGGGGGCTGAGTCATACTTGCAATAACAGCACTGTAGGAGGGGAACAACTGGACATGAAGGCCTCCACCTCTGTTTAATGATGGATTGTTTTTCTTCACAAAAATGGCTTCCTTTACTCCTCTCTCAAACAACGTTCCTCTCTTTCAAGGATGAGAACATCTTCATCCCTGAAAGAGTGACCGCTGGCCTGTAGATGAGTGTAAACTGCAGAGTCCTGGCCTGTAGATAAGTGTAAACTGCAGAGCCCTAACCTGTAGATGAGTGTAAACTGTAAAGCCCTGACCTGTAGATGAGTGTAAACTGTAAATCCCTGGCCTGTAGATGAGGGTAAACTGTAAATCCCTGGCCTGTAGATGAGTGTAAACTGCAGAGCCCTGACCTGTAGATGAGTGTAAACTGCAGAGCCCTGACCTGTAGATGAGTGTAAACTGCAGAGCCCTGACCTGTAGATGAGTGTAAACTGTAAAGTCCTGGCCTGTAGATGAGTGTAAACTGCAGAGTCCTGACCTGTAGATGAGTGTAAACTGCAGAGTCCTGACCTGTAGATGAGTGTAAACTGTAACGTCCTGGCCTGTA
>NW_013952670.1:698224-699865 GCF_001266775.1 Austrofundulus limnaeus
CCGCAGAGTCCTGGCCTGTAGATGAGTGTAAACCGCAGAGTCCTGGCCTGTAGATGAGTGTAAACCGCAGAGTCGTGGCATGTAGATGAGTGTAAATCGCAGAGTCCTGGCCTGTAGATGAGTGTAAACCGCAGAGTCCTGGCCTGTAGATGAGTGTAAACCGCAGAGTCGTGGCATGTAGATGAGTGTAAATATCAGAGTCCTGGCCTGTAGATGAGTGTAAACCGCAGAGTCGTGGCCTGTAGATGAGTGTAGACTACATAGTTCTGGCCTGATGTTGTTCATTTGTGCTGTCTCATTCTTTTCAACAGTGGCTGCTTTGTTTTCACAGTCTTCCTGACACCTAACAGCATTCACAACATTGCTATGTTTGTGCTGGGTGAATTGGATCTTTGGGGTGAACCAATCTTTGCCGTAATGTGTTTTGGGGTTTGAAATCCCACTCGCTTTTTTTGCTTTAACCCATGCATATTATGCAATTGTAAAATAAGAGTTTGTGCTTATTAAAACTGTTTTTGTTTCAATAATAAAGCAAGCAAATATTTATTAAAGGATCCATATTGCTTGCATGCTAAAATTCAAAACAACAATTTTGTAAGCTTTCTTTGTGCTCAAATGACTTTTTGCTACTATGACCTCAAATCTTAGCTCCTTATCTATCAAACTGACTGATTTATAGCCATGTTTGTGTTTGCTAACACTGAAAAGCTATGGCATTCACTTTGATTTGTTTTGACTCTAACAGTTGATGATATGTGGAGGTACATGCAATGATTACTTTCCACGGGTTTCATCAAAATCTRTCCACTGATTTATGAAATATGCTGGTAAGAGACAAACAAGCACATTTACATGATCACCCAATGCCACAAATGCCAGGCAATAGTTATCTGCTTCAAATGGCCCTTTTCAGTTCCTGTACAAATCATCTCTGTGTAACTTTTACTATTTAATACCCTGAAAACAAATGCAAAGTCGACTATCTGTACTTGTTTCAATCAGCACAAACGTGACTTTTTTAATGGACTACGGACTCTTGTCCCAAAACTGAACGGAGAAGTCAAGTTTGCAAAAGGGGGGAAAAAGACACATTTCTCTATAATATGAATACAAAAGAGTAGCACATATTTATGTGTACTGGAGAGATGAGTACATGTTTCACACTGACAAGTCAGTCTTTCAGCTTTCATTGATTCATTAAAGAAACTGCTTATCTAGGCAGTCAGCGTCCATTAACTGGKATACTTTTTCCAGGATGCTTGTTGTGTGGAGCATTATTAAACTCCAGCTAACAGCTGCAGAGGACCACATTAGGCAAACAGAGATCCTTTGTTCATGACACACTCCCATATTCCTGCACAGCAAGAGTACTAAGAGACTTTCTGCTGTTGTAAGACAGCTGCTTTAAAACATTAGGAATGCTTCATAGCTTCTAATGGAGTCTCTAGGGTAAACAAGTTCATTTCTAGGAAGTGTTACATGGTAACTTCCTTATGTGGATTCATTCTATAAAGATTTGTTAAAGATTTGATTTTAAGTGTTAAAAATGAGAATTACAGGTGCTGGTCATAAAATTAGAATATCATGAAAAAGTAGATTTATTTCAGTAATTCCATTTAAAAAGTGAAACTTGTATATTAT
>NW_013952670.1:701387-702602 GCF_001266775.1 Austrofundulus limnaeus
AAATTTTATTTATTTATGTATTTATTTATTTATTTTTGTCATTTTTCACATTATTCATTCATATTTTTATATGCATATTGTGTTTTTAGACAAATATATAATGATAGGGGATGTAAAGCCAAAGCTTTGAGCCAACTGATAGAAAGGCTTTATTACCTCTCTGACTTTTCTTATTAAACAGGAAACAGTGCAAGGACTTTCTAGATAAGCGCATTATGCATCAATCATATTTGGTTGGGGGGAGTACATTTTTAAGACTAACCCTCGGAGTCACCCTGTTCTGCTCAGTTAATTACAGAGCTGGCAAATTCCAGTAAGGCTAATAATTCTCAAGCTCCCTCCATAGGTCACTGGCTTCACATAGCTTAGGAAAAGATGCTTGATCGTCACTTCATGRCTGGGCTCTTTAGAAGTATAAGACAATCTAATATACCAGGTTAATTACTTTATACTAAAAACAAATATGTTTCAAAGTGTTTGCTGAATATATTTTTATTGTTTGACTGACTGACTGCCAGACTTTTCTTTTATAACTCCATTGTTTGTTTGAATGGGATGCTAAGCTTTGAGTCTGTCAATGTCAAACCAAAGTAAAACTACTTTTCACCCGTTTAGCTCAGAACTATGGGCCAATCTTCACTTTACAGATTTCTTTTTAGTTGATTGAGGAAATTTGTTTAAATGAAGCAAGCCCAGTTGAGATGAAAGTGTGACATCAGTAGACTTCAGGTTGGCTAAACTTAGTAAAAACACAAACTCACTATAGAAAAAAAACTTACAAATGCAGCATTTTTTATTTGTTTCTTTTTAAATAAACTGTCAAATATCCAATGAAATGTCAACAAATAAACCAACACTACACAATAAAGAGATGCAGGCATTTGTTTGCTTTTTGGATGATGACAGAAGTCAGAGGGAGCTAGAACAAATCGACAAACTCTGTGATGGAGTTTCCAAAAATGCCTTGGCCTTGACTGGACCACAGATGTTTTTGGAAACCATGRCAGAGGATGAGAATTGTGTTACTTTATACTATTTATTTATTGCTGTGTTGTGTTTGCCTTTTATAGAAAACAATATTTTGGAAGTTTCAGGCCGCTGTGCTATAATGACTCCACTAACATCATGTCAGTACTTAAGTTAGAATGAAAACAGAGACAGTGTAGAATCAAAGTGAGTCTTGGTGAAACTGGGCAATGAGAAAAAATGTATATA
>NW_013952670.1:702712-717657 GCF_001266775.1 Austrofundulus limnaeus
GTATGTATATCAGTTTGTGCCTATTTTTTTTTTTCCTTTTGCAGTGTAAGTTTCACATGGGCCATTGCTGACAGTATTAGCCCAACCTGCAGATTATAACTTGGTCTTCAGAGTAAATGACTGCAGACTTCCAGATAAATTACAGTTTCTATTCAATTAAATTCAAAAATWCTTTATTTATCCCAAAGGGAAACTAGAGAAATTCAAAAGGTGTGGCAGTGTAATAGTTTATAATATATCCACAAAAACTCATGAAATTTTAAATATTGCACATGTTATAAGTTTATCAAAATCAGCTTTGAAACTTGTGATGAACTGTTAACTTCCCAAAACGAGCTTTCACTTGATATACCAGACTGATAATGTTCTTATTGATTTGCATTGCAGGTAAGACATTGATTAMTGATAACTCGACACACATTTGTTTTCAAAAGTTGGAACTTTTTCTTAATTTAGCWTTAAAATTACAACTAGTGTGACAATTTCACAAAGCAGGGACACTCTATCACTTTTTTCCACTCTAATCAGATAAAGCAAAGAAAAACAGAAAATAAAAAARAGAGAGAAGAATAAAAACAATAGCTGTTGAGGGCAAAAAACATTATCTGTTTAGGTGAACGTTAACTGCTCATTAATACCATATTTAATAATTGTTTAAGGTTAAGTATTATAATAGCCAGAAAAGTACATTCTGACCGTACATAAAACATTTTAAACATTTTTTGAAGACAAAAAATAAATAAATAAATAATCGACAGAAGTGAGTCTTGAACACTGTTCGATGTCATGAGCCTGCAGAGTTGGGGGGTTTTGTATTTGACATTGTGAGATCATATGCATAAAAGAAGTGTTTTCTTTCTTATCTGCAGAGCAGCTGAAACTCTAAGCAGGCAGGCAGGGTGATAAATTGCCATGCTTGATGTTCTGCTATTTTTACTGTTTTCATGTCTGCCATGAAATATGTTTCCACAGTAAATTACTGAAGTATTTACCTGATCTTTTATTATTTTTCCCACTAAATAATGTAAAAACAAAGTTTTTTTTAACTTAAATTACTTGCAAGACCCAGTACCAACAGATACCTCTGTTTGTCAGACATTTATTTTTTTGTGATTTGTTATAAATACTATCCATTCCAGCTGTACATATTGCAGCTCTGTTTAGCACAATGACCCCTTGATAAACTGATAAAAACCATGACAGAGTTGGACCAAAWATAAGATGAGTACAGCCTATAATGCAAAGGTTTTGTGTAAACCTGTGTCCATTTTATTGCCAGCAGTGTAKTTACTTCAATCCCTTCTGTACAGTTTAAATAAAACATAAGCTTCCAAACATATAAAGTACTATGTCCTTGACAAGACTACAATTAGAAAATAGAAAACTGGGGAACGGTGGCTCACTTTATAGTCTTCTCCTGAAAGCACCTTTGAGTGGAGTGGTGCCATAAACAATGACCATTATTTCTGCTGTAACGGAGTATGGCACGGAAAAAAAGCAATGTCTTCGTTGGCTGCATGCGCTCGGCACATTTATTAWTTTATTTTAGTACAGAAGAAAGCCCCCGGGAACTGGATGTTTTTCCTAAAAAAATCCATGATTAATGAAAGATTAATCATGAATTTTGCAGAGGAACAGGAAGAGTTGTCACTCTCTATTTGGGCCTGTTTGGAGTTGGATGGAAGAAGGAGACAAGCAAAGAAGACTCTGTGGAGGGGGCTGAGGTGGGGAGGTGGATCTGGGAGTGGATGTCAAGGCGTCAGGGATGGCAGGGGAACTGCCTATGAAAATGACGAGGAAAGGGGTTTTGAAATGCATGAGATGTTGACATAGCAAGATGTCTGCAACACTGCAACAAAGCCTTTGTTGTGTGACCCCATTAAATCAGCCATCACACTGTGGGCAGCCCCGTGTGATTCAAAAGGCCTGCCTTTACTTTTGGGGCAGTGTAGATGTTCCTATGAAGGTCAGTGATATTTCAATCAAAAACAGGGCTTTAACCAGAGTCTACAATCTTAATGTGAATGTATGTTTTAAAGCAAAAATAAAAAATCACACTAACAAGCCTGCTATACATGGTAGTAGTAACTAAGATTAGCATTCCATTATGATACTTAGAAAGTTACACGGTTTTTGTTTTGCGTTGTTTTTTTTTACAGGGATGGAAAACTTAAATTATGGAAAGATGGACTTTTCTTAAACAAATAAAATATAATAAAAAACTACCAGAAAGACAGAAAGTKCTGCATACTTACCAAAATTTAACTAAATGGCAATTTTTAAACTGTTTGTGCATGTTTATTAAATCAAAATACAGTGCCGTAGCCTAACATGTTGTACAAGGGTTGTACTATTATTTAATAAATATGCATAAAAAATGTTTGAAGGAAACAAAAAGTAAACACGAGCTGAAATGCAATGGCATAAACCACTTTGAGTGCAGACTCCTGCATGGTTGTGGTTCTGGTAAAAAGTGGTTGTTTATGTTCTGTTACTTTAGTAAACTTCTCATATTTAGCTTTGTGCAACATGTTGTAGTGGTGACACATATTACACTTCAAGACAGACAGATAATCAGATGATCTAATAAACTTAGTATAATATTTACATTAGCCAAATACTGAGGTTATTGAATTTTGCAAACTACATAGTTATAGCTATAATTAACAGTACATACAGTATATTGCTCTTCTCTGTAGGTGCACTTGATGCCCTTGATTACCTAAAGGATCTCGAAACCAAGCTGGTGAAAGTGACGTCACCAACTCTCTTCATTTGCTACTGTGCTTCAGATGATCARATACTGTTTTACACTAAATTTCCATCTGACAGCATGCTCTGGATCTTTTGGGAGTCTGTTGAATCTTCTGCATCCCGGCTGGTGAACTGGACCAAAGCAGAAAGTATTACTGAAGAAGCCTGTCCTAGTCCCAGTCCCACATGCAACATGCCACTGTTGAGTTTYTAATGTACCGGTACTCTTTCAGGGTTGCAGTTGGCATGAAGGTGCAGCTCATTGCTGACATGTTTAATATGAACATTGCTACAGTCAGCAGAGTTACAATCACCTGGGCAAATTACATTTTTTTTGTTTTTTCATCAATCAATATGTGGATTAAAGTCAAAACAAGCATGTGCCACAGATTCAGAAAATTATTTCCAAATGTCCGTGTAATACTGGACTGTACAGAGATCACACTGGAGAAAGTGTCATCCCTCACCTTGCAGTCACAGACCTCCAATTATAAAAACTGTACAACTCTGAAAGGGTTGTTTGGTGTGGCTCCCTGTGGTTTGGTTACCTTTATGTTTTCCTTGTACACTGGCTGCATCTCTAAGAACTTTTGATAACAGGTAAACTTTGTTCAATTCCAAAGCGAACAAGTAAAATCTATTTACAATAAAAACACAATTTAAATTAATTTACAATATTTATTTATTTTGATCTTAGATAGTGTCAGCTCTAGAATTGAAAGTCCATTCAAAACTWGGGCTATCAGAGGCTGAGGCTGCAGCTGGCATAGTTTTTCCCCAGAAGCAATGATGTCAGGATCAGAAAGTGGTCCTAAAAGCACAAAAAATAAATTGTTACATGTAAATAATACATAAAATATAATAAACAAATATACTTTTTTGTGACTTTCCTCAGTTATTTGCATATTTATACAGTAAAACTGTAAAAGTACTTTTAAATTATTTCAAAAGGTTCAAGTGGTGTGTAGTTTCATCTTTCCCAACAGTAATGAGAGTATTCCTAATTTAATTGAAAGTTGAGTATTTTATTTGCTATTATAATTTCAAATGAACTTAAAAGGAATTTTATGCTTACAGAAAACAGATGGCAAAAGTACTCTGGGCTGGAGGGAGAATGAATCAATGCACTGGGGAAGAAATTCTTTTTAATCAGTTGGCTTCAATTCAGTTCGTTTATAAGTATTTTGTCTACTCATTCGTGTGAGCTACATTATATTTATCAGTTCATATATCATATTTGTTGATATCTCAACTGGTTAAAAAAGAAAAAAAAATTGTATAGGTCCTCTGGATGGGTTCTTCTCTAATGAAACGTTTTGTCTCTCCTCCAAGAGACTTCTTCAGTCTGAGAGAGGGAAACCCAGTGGCAAACCCCAAAACACATTACGGCAAAGGCTGGTTCACCCCAAAGATCCGGTGCCCCGGCACAAACAGAGCAATGTTGTAYATGCTGTTAAGTGCCAGGAGGACTGCGACCAGTTATACATCWGGGAAACAAAGCAGCCACTGTTCAAAAGAATGTCCCAACACAGACAAGCTACATCTAATGGCCAGAACTCTGCAGTTTTCACTCATTTACAGGCCAGCGGTCTCTCTTTCAGAGATGAGGATGTTCTCATTCTTGATAGAGAGGAACGTTGGTTTSAGAGAGGAGTAAAAGAAGCCATTTTTGTGAAGAAAGACCGTCCATCATTAAACAGAGGTGGAGGCCTCCGCTTTCAGTTGTCCCTCTCCTACAGTGCGGCTATTGCCAGTATCACTCCCCCTGTTAACAATAGGTGTTAATTAGGTGTCAACGATAGCCATGTGATGTGAGTATCAGTCACATGGAGGCAGTGTTTAAAAGTCTGAATTTTGCCTGAAACTCTTAGACTGAAGAAGTCTCTTGGAGGAGAGACGAAACGTTTCATTAGAGTAGAACCCGTCCAGAAGACCTATACAATTTTTTTCTTTTTGATTTTTTACCTGGATTACTGAGATGCATCAGGACATCTCAACTGGTTACCTGGATTACTGAGATGCATCAGGACATCTCAACGGGTTATTTCATTATTAACAATTGTCACTAAAGATAGACTGACATGTTACAGGTGAGTTACATAACTGTGTTTTATTATTTAAAGATTGTAACAAATTTGTCCAAAAATACTAATAAATACAAATTTGTAAAGTATAAATGACACGTCTGAGCTATGTCCAACCATTTTAAACACTAAAATCTGCAAACTTAGTTTGTCTATGTTTGCTAGTTGCTAGCTAYTGTTAACAAGTTTAGCATTTCTTATTTTCTTACTTTGATAATGGTGTATAAATTTTTCATGGAAKAATTTGTAAACCTTTTTGACCTTGTTGGTTTGTGACTTTGCCTCCGTCATTRCCTGTACATCCACAAATGTAATCGTGGGCAAGCTTAACAAACTTTTCGGAGAATTGCAACCATTTTTTATTAGCCGAAGCATGAACCGGAARTGACAGGATGCTACCAGGAGTCACTTCCGGGTTTTGTGAAAAAGGTCTATTGCTTTGGCTAAGCGTCTTTTCCTCACTGGTAGAAAAGACATGTGCATGTAGTGGTGTTTGCGTTGGAGGGACCATCTAGTGGTAAAATTTGTCACAACAACCAAATCAGCAGTACCGAGACACTTTTGCACATTTTAGCAATTTTGAAAAAAAATATTTAAATGCTGCTTTGCAGTGGTGGGCACTAGTCCCCTAAAGCGCAAATGCGCTAATTGAGGACCTAAATTTCTCCTWTGTGCTTTAGAGGTCTTATTAATTTCATAAAATGATGTGCAGATTTGCGCTTTCTAAATTCAAAATTGAGTGGCACTAATCGCAAATGTTTCACATTCAAATGTCAATTTCGGAGTGGCACTAATCGCAAATGTTTCACATTCAAATGTCAATTTCGTCTAAATTAAAGAGAAAGAGCCATCTAGTCTCACTACGTTTTGTAGCTACATAATTCATTAAAACTTTGTCATGATTTTCTTGAACAGTGAAAGAGAAATCCATCTCTACTTAACACAATGAACATTTATTGCAAGGAAACAGCAACCCCTCAGTCTGTATTGTGTTCACATACTCTGACTTCTGACTCTTCTCTGTGACGGTTTTCACTTAGTCGAAACTGTAGCGTTCCCACAATTCTTTGAGTGGCAGGAAGCAATTAGAGTTTGTGCAGTTTGTAGCTACCTCCTCTTTGAGGGACACAGCAGCAATAAATATTAAATACAAAAATAATAGTAAATGAAGAAACAAATGCGGAACAGTTTAAATTAATGCTCTTATTTTGAAAAGAACAGAGTTTCTGTTCTGTGTCCTGTAGCCTACCAATAATACATTGCTTCAGTTTTACATCGGTTTAAAGTTACTACTATATCTGCATGTTTTCTTACTGAAGCCCTGCCATAAACATAAGAAAATGACSAAAAAGCAGCAGAACTTGCAATCMACAACAATTTTTTTGTTTTACAACCATGATTTAAAAGTCTGCTTCTACGAATCACCTCCCCATTCTGTGCCAAYATGTGCCAATCTGTCAAAGAAACCGTGCTGACTTTTCCCTTACTTGGATGTTTTCTGTTAAACGGAGATTGTTTTGTACATTATTATTAGCTCCACTAAGATTTATTGAGCATATGTGTTTTTGAAGTTGTGGAATTAAATAAATTTACTACTGCTTTAGAAATTGTGTAACAAAATTTTATATTTGCGCTKCTCACCTGCTTTTAATGTTTGTTCTTTTAAGGAAAAAAAATAAAAGAAAAAAGAAAGGAAAAAAATGGAGGGGATGGCTTATTTGTGAGCCAGACGGCAAGCACTCGCGAGCCAGATGTGGCCTATGGGCTGCCAGTTACCCATTCCTTTTTTAAATTATTTACTATATTGTTTATTTTCTATGCAAAATGATAAAGATGACAGAGATCTTATGTAACTATTCCTTCACAATCACCCCCTTTGTTACATGTCATCTGTTGACMAAAACACACTGCAAAAAAAGTAACATGATGGACGCAGATGCCCAACATTTTGAAAAGAAAACAATGCTACTCAAGATGTTACCTAAACAATGTAGTATAGAAAAGAAGTTTTCATTTTCTTTACCACTRTTGTTTTTATTTCCAGGTTGTGGGGTGTACCTTTTCCCCTGTCATTGAGTGAGGGGCAGGGTACTCCCTGGTCAGATGGCAAGGCCCTCACATGGCCACAAAGAAACAATCATTTAAGGCCCCCACATACTCGGGCGTACTTCGGTCGAGGCAAACAGTGCGGACCCGAAGCGGATGTCCGCCGGACTGGTCTATGCAGAGATTTATTTTTTTTATTTTTTTTTTTACGTCCGCACAATAGCATGTACTGTTCTGGGTGCGACACCAAGTTGATAAAGTTGAGAATCTGTGTCATTTGAGGATGAAATGGAGTCAAATCTTGAAAAGCGTCTCATGGAGGAGATTAGAAAACCTTATGACGCATCAATGAAGGAATATAAAGACTTTCAGCGAGCAACAAATTTGAGGGAGGAAAGCTCAGATCCTGGGTTCTTCTCTCGTTTTTTGTTTTGAAGCTAAAATGCAAATTACAGTATCTCTTCCTCCTGATCCTTGACATCATGACTGAAATTGCGAGAAATTAAAGAATTTTTCCGGCGGGCAGTACGCTCGAGTATGAAGTCTCAAACATCCGCAGACAATATGCGCAGAGTCCGCCCAGCTCATGGAATTCACACAGTATGCACACAGTATGCCCGAGTATGTGGGAGCCTTTATGCTCTCGGTAACTCACTGCTGTCCAGAACGTTCTTAGACTATGCTATAACTATACAAAATATATTTAATGACTATCAGTTAAAAATATACAAAATATATGTAATAATTATCATAAAAACAAATAAATAAATAAATTACCTGGGACAGCTTCCTTGAAGTAAATAAAACAAATCTGTCATGTGTCAGTCATGAAACAAAACTACAATGACACTTCATTTTTATCCCAGGCATAACAATCCCCTCCTGCCTAGGTTCGTGCTGATTTTTAAGTGTGCAAATTTAAGTGAGCGACAAGATGAATAAACTTTTCAACAACTTTGTCTCATAGGCAAACATTCCAGTACACAATAGACAGGAAATGATGCAAGGAGTGAAGAAATGCAATGAAATAAACATGGCAGCTGCTTTTGTATGGAAGCATTTAAGTGACAAAACTATAATTAAAATGGATTAATAGAAATGCTGTTTCATTTTCAACATGTACCTGATTTTTTTGACTCATACTTTTGTAGTGAACGCCTATGATTTCACAGTTTTTGGAATTTGTCAGCAGAAGCACCAGTGTGTTGTGCTGATAACACTTATCGAGGCTTTGAATGAACAATAAAAGTCAATACTTCTAACTGCATTCACTCCATAAGAAAAATGCTTTAATTGTGGAATACATATTTTTTACAGTTTCTTTTCATTTAAAAAGACCTGATAAGGTTTGTTATTATTTCTGGTAAAATGCTAAACATGTTTCCACCACAGCTAAAGCTTGAAATCAACATTACTGTAAGTGATGAACTTAAACTAAATCAGCTGACTACAACAGTAATAAACCAGTAAACACTTTATCAAATTCAATCCAGCTAGTGTGAATACTTAAGGCAAAAAACAAAAGAAATTGAGAGCAAAATTAGGGTACATAAAAKGCCATCAGACAGAACACTGACAAAACTAAAGAAAATGTATGTATGYATTTATTTATTTAACCAGGACARTGCACATTAATGAGCAATCTTATAMTCCTGTATAGACTGTAAATGAGCCAGATTGTAGCATAATTGCTAATTTACATCTCTAGCCCTGAGGTAGAAAGACAAAACAACACAATGTGTTCAGGAAAACAAAACAATACAAGATCACAATATACAWKATCAAGCAAAACACAGACACATGTTTGKACAAATRACATTACAACAATAAAATTATTCAARGTGAGTGCATGACTGGGAACCTTTAAGACTGTTAAGGTGTTTATTTTAATATGCAATAAGTGGGACATTCCCTTAAGTTTGTTGGGAGATTGTTCCAAAAGTGACATTCTCTGACTGACAAAACAGTTTGTCCAAAGGTTGTTTTCCTRTATGGGATCTCTAGATCTTCTCTGGAAAGTGGAGGTGGGGCTACAGAAGTTCTTGATGGTCTGCATAAGAAATAAAATAAAATAGAAAATTGTAAATGATACYATGGCTTTTCTTATTCCTTTAACTTTTATAAATGACATTGTTTACCCTAAATGGTTTTCTTGGAACAAATTGGGCGGCATGGTGGATCAATTGGTAGAACTGATGCCTCTCAGCAAGAAGGTCACTGGTTCAAATCCTGGCCCGGGGACCTTTCTGGGTAGMGTTTGCACGTTCTCTCTGTGCATGCGTGGGTTCTCTCCGGGTACTCTGGCTTCCTCCCACAGACCAAAAACATGACTGTTAGGTTAATTGATAACTCTAAATTGCCCCTATGAGTGAGAGAGTGAATGGTTGTTTGTCTCATTTGTCACTCTGTCTGTCCCTGTGATGGATTTGTGACCTGTCCAGGGTGTACCCTGCCCCTCGCACTCTGACTGCTGGATATGCGCAACAGTGACCCCCGTGACCCTGAAAGGAAGAAACGAGTATAGATGGATGGATGGATGGATGGATGGAACAAGATGGCATTAACAAACAGAGAAGGGTAATTATTTTCCTGAAAATTTAAATTTTTGTCTGTAAAATAATATCAACAATTTAGTACCTTATCTACTGTGACATCAGCCACAGAAGCAGAAGCCTTTCTCCAGGGCAAGCTAGAATGTTGCTATGAAATTGTGACAGTATCCCCCAATTTACATTACTTGTGTTCCGTCTCCACTGCACTGTGCTGTGACCTCTGCAGCAAATACGCACCCATTATAATCAACGAGAGTGTTTACACTGGCTGTGCACGGCTGCGCAGGGCGGTGGTGAATGGACGGCGATCCGTCAAAATTAGAACAGATCCTATTTTTGCAGGACGACGGAGCAGCGCTGGAGTCAATTTTTAAAGATTACGTCGCACCAACAGGAAAAGAAACGAGCACAACATCCGTATTTTCAAAATAAGACACTATTAGGAGGAATAATTTGTCAGAATAATGTCGAAATAGCGGCTATATGAATAAATATGCAGATATATTTATACACAAATGCTGTCAGAATGTATCGTTCTGTTTGGGAAGCAGATGGAAACATGTAGCATGAAGCATATGTGTACACACATGATACAYGTGGATTTTATTTTGAAATCAGAAGTTTCAGAAAGCCGACACCGAGACAGTTTCAACCATAGATACCGAAAGCCTGTATATCATTGTTTTCAGCAATGTTTGGAGTTCGTGTTTCACAGAATTAATTATTTTTTGCTGTGACTTCCACATTTATCACTGAATGTATCGCGCAATCTACTTCCTGCACGTCTGTCGGACCGGAGCGGAGCAGAGGTATTGTAAACTGGACTTGATACGCACAGCTGCGACCTGCGCAGCAGAGCGGAGTGGAGACGGAACACAAGTAATGTAAATTAGGGGTAAGACTTGCTGGTTACACAGTCACAAATACTTAGGAATAGGTGAGCTGAACTGAAAATTATTTGCCTTTTTTTTACCATGCAATTCAGTTCATTATACTGTAGGTCACCATCTATCCTTCAACAGGCACAATCATGTGAAATATTTACCTTAAATTAGGAGAGGCCGAGTTTATTGATCATTTAAAAGATTTTAAAATGTAGATTTGTTTGGATTTCACTGCATTAATTTGGAATTTAATCTATAGATGCAATATAGGATAGCCAAAAGCAGTTTTTAATGCATATTCTAAAGGAACACAAACATACGTATAGATTGAACTAAGCTTTTTCAACTTCACATTGTAATTTCAACACTTTTACTATTTAAAATACAGACATAGAGCCAATGCATACGCACACTCACACATCCAAACTCTGCAAGTTATATGATCATTACCACATTGAAGGTGCATTGTTTAAATCGTCCACCTCATATCTAGTGTGAAATTAAAATCTGCAAAGGCAGTCTTGATCTTGCAAATGGAAATGRAATAATATTCTGATTCATTTCATTCTACTGGTTCAGCTCAGTATTGGTGTTGAGTGAACTAGAAGACTTGCTGGGCAACAGCACAGATAGAACCTAAGGTGATCTTATAAGTCTCCGGTAGCAATCAAGAGGTGCAGAGTGCCTCGTGGCAAAATAGATGCAAGAGTGGTTGGTGGCATGTTTTAAAGTGATTTTTTTCTGTATTCCTGCCATCATTTGCTTCAGGGATCAGCTCGGGTACAAAGGCATACTGTGCCCTGGAAAGTCAAGTCATTTCCTCCCTCTGCACCAATCCAGCCCTTGGCATAGCTCACATCTGACACTGATCCCAAATTTGTTAGAGGCTAAAAACTGCCTTGTATTTGATTGCAAACCTCTGGCACTCTATGGCTCCTGACTTGAAGTCTCCCTTTCCAGATAGACCACACAAACGAATGAACAACATCAAAGACATGGCCATTTCAGTCGTCTTCAAACCCACTAAACAGATGAAAATCAATAATTAATTGCTACTTGATTTGTAACAATACAAATTTAACATTAATTATTAAAACGAGACAGCAACAAGTTACAAACACATCTGGACAGTGGAATGATTTCTTGCAAGAGACGCTTTGAATCAGTGGATCAAAGACGCCTTGCATGTTTTATTAGTAGTATTCATTCAGATGTATATGACCCTTAGCAGCTCCCCTGCTCAGATTCTCCCCTCATCAAGTTGCTTCATTTATCAAAAGCTGAAATAATGTGGCAGGGATTTATTATCTTGTTCAGAAGCCAGGACTCATTTGCACAACAGAGGCCACAATCCTCAATCTGGGATTGATCTCTTTTGATTTATGTAGAACAAGTGGTGTTAGGAGTGCATTTTTATTGAGCCTAATGTCCCTCTTGGTCTTCTTTGTTTACAGTGACAGTGATATGGACTGTGATGACACGTGGAAGTAAATCATCCAAATGAATCCAGTTTCTCTATTAACTTGCTTCCCTCCTTGTTCTTAGTGACTCTTGACAGCCTTTTGCACATTATTAGCTAGGCAATGACCTGCTTGAAATGTTTATTGATTATAAACTTACACTATATGTCTATATGTGTTTGCATGTCTGTTAAAATATTGATTGTTTTCAGAAAATTCAACATTGTTCAAAAYCTTGAGATTAATATTTACTTTAACTGTTTTTGGTTCATATCCAGTGGATATCACTGGGGAAACTTGGCACTTATATGGATTTTGAACGTTGCTTACGAAACACCCCAGAACATGCAATCATGTTGCCTTTCAGTTTCATGTCAGGGTGTCCACCCCTACTGAACCATGAAAAAATCACTATCTTAAAAGGAAAAAAAAACATGCTTCTGTTAAAATAAAAGAAAAGAAAAAGAAAAATGGATCCATTGGTGGCTACTCCGAATGAAAAACATTAATGTGTAGTTTAAATACAGTACTAACATTACCTCCCAGATATATTTGAATGCTAGTTAAGTAAAAGGGCAAACACTGTTTTAAATGATTTCATAAAATTTCCCATTTTAAATGTACCTGAAAATATAACTTATTTCATTAAAATCCAAATATTTGACATTATCTTAATGAACATTATGAACACCATTGCAACATTAAAATTGAGTATATGCGTTTTTAAATTCAACATTGTAGCTGTACATATCAGCCTGTGTGTGAACCATTTTTCTCGACGCTTGTGTTATTCATAAAGCCTGTTAATGCAAGAGTTATAAAAACAATTGACATATTCACGACTCAAACTGTTTTTGCTTAATTTTAATTTGTTTACTTTGTGGATCTGGCAATGTTCATGGAGTTAATTTGAGTGATATGATGGAAAATAAAATACCCTTTTCCTCCTCTTTTGGTTGGTCAAGATGCTTTCTCTAACCCCAATGTCTTCCTCTTGCTTTATTTCTTTGAATCTGATTTGTATGTGCCTGAGAGATAATGGCTGTTAGTCACACATATATGTTTTAATCAAAGCTCAGCAATCACACGTACTAACTTTTTTTGCTTTAATTACTTCTCTGTGTGTTGCTGTTGCTTTGGTGTTCATTTGCAGATTTAAAGTCTAYGCACTGGGCATTAATGTATAATTCATCATCTTGGAAGATGTTTACAYAAGGTCAGAAAAAATATTGGAATGACCATTGCACTGATCTTGCTACATTGCCACTGAACTTTGCTTTGATTTGAGCTGTTGCTGGAGGGAAGCCGTAGAGCTCCACGGTGTGTTGTTTTTACCACTGATTGGAATGCTAATGTGTGGGTGGGGCTATGCTATATTAGAGTTGAAGGGTTTGTGAGGTCTCATGCACTTGTTCAATTTTATGATGCAAGGAGACCATCAAAAATTACAATTTAATGAGAACTACGYATATTGTGATTGTGTGGGACAGAGATGAATATTGGACCTTTGATATTATCTAAGTAATGTTCGAAAAGGACTTTTGAGCAAGCCAGACAGTTCACACAGGCATGCAAATCTAACCACCCTTAGAACCTATCTATCTGTCTGTGTATGTTGGGGTTTTTTTCACTCGCCTGTTCCCCGTTGGCCTTTTGGGGATGGGGTCCAGAGGAGGGGCAGACCGTCTGGTGGGGCCTGGGCTGCGGGCAGACTTGGGGCTTGGAGGGGTGCCAGGGACAGGGCTGGTGCTCCGGCTTCCCTGGGGCTGTTCGGGCTCCCGGGGTCTGGCTCCTGGTTGCTGTGGTTGGCCCACTGGCTGGAGTGGCTGCCAGAGTCTGGAAGGTGATTGGTTGGGGGTGTGCGCTTGGCGGTGTGTGGGGGTGGTCCGGGGCGTGGCTTCGCTGGGGCGGGGGACTGGCCAGTCGGCCTGGTGTGGCCCGGGCCGAGACTTRGTTGTCTGCTCCTCTCCACCACAGATTGAATGGGTCTACCTCCTGGGTTCGGATGTGAGCTGCCCTCTGTAGSGGGTGGGTGCATATCCTGSACCTGGGGGGTATACAGTATRTATGGCGAGTGTGAGTGGAATTTGGCATCCATCTTGTGTGTCTTAGAATGARTGGGTGAGAGGATGAGGGTTGGTCTGTGAGCTTSTCGCTGCTGGCCCCAGGGGTTTACTGTGTGTGGTCGYGGTGGGGMTCTCCCTGTTCTCTCCTATGGTCCTCTTTGAGGGGTGGGTGGGCGGCCTTCCCAGCGTGGTGCCTCTGTGGGCTCCACGCTTGGGGTCCCTCTCGGGGTCTTTGGCACTGGTCACCCTTATGTCATCTTCGGGCTTTACGGGTTGGGTCTGTGGTCCTCCACAGTCACTTTTAAACATTCCATTTGAGAGATCTATCTCTATAACCAGCACACGCCCAAAATTCACAGTAGGTGTTAACAAAATCACAATGTGTTTACAAAAAACACAATAAGTGTTTAAACACCTGCTGCTGCAACATCRTTTACAGTCTAAATTTTAAATTGTTMCTATTCATTGTAATTACTCAACTGAACAATCATTTGCACTATACTCTGCTGAAACTGAACATCTGTGTTTCTTGTATGCATTGTGATACTTCACTTCACAGTTATTGGTCTGAGATTGTTTTTGCACTCAAAAAGGTAAACTTCTGATTCTGAATGTTGGATTCTGAATAAAATATATTGCTTTTCTATTCTTGAACAATTCTTCATATTATATTTATATATTTTTATAAGTAGTTGTATCATGGCTAGTAAGTGTTAATTTTGTTTTGTGTGTATGATCTATAGTTTGTAAAGTAACTAGTGTGTGAACCTTTGTACTGAAAACTTTGTACTTTGTCCTTTGCAATTTGTAATGCTGCTGTGACACCTGAATTTCCCTGTTGCGGAACTATAAAGGATATGTCTATTCTATTCTATTGTGTATATATGCATGCTCACAACCACACACAAACAGGTGTTTACATCCTGCATTTTCTGGTTGGACACTGATTGAATGGTATATGCATACATACATAAATACATACATACAGCGGGTAAAATTCGTTTTTGTCCTGTATGGAGAAACTAGTGGTATGCATTGCTCAGGTGTGATTTTGGCCCATTCTTCCACACAAACAGTCTTCAAATCTTGAAGGTTTCGT
>NW_013952670.1:719015-720768 GCF_001266775.1 Austrofundulus limnaeus
ATCCTATTGAATTAAATTTCTTATACCATAGTCTAGCTGTTTGAAATGGACTAAGAGAAGCAACAATTTGTCTGTAAAACAAAAACATAACAAAGAATACCAATTTATCATCAGGTCAGTGTTGGTTGAAGTTGATTAGATATGGTGGTATACCTGTAAGTTGTTACAGTGGTTAAGTGGTTTGGGAAGATCAAGGATTCAGAGTTTGTATCCTGTTGCCAACCTCTGATCAATCTCAGTTACACAAGGAGTAAGAGGCATGKATGACATCAAGCTGTATGCCATAAAAATGACCCAGACATTACTTCACCGATCCACCACCTGTATACAGCAAGGGCATTGGAATGTCATTCAGACTGGATACATGCAGTCTGAATGTTTTGTTTTTTTTAATTTGTCCTGAGAAAGGCTTGAGAGTTTGCACCCCTACCCTTTCCAACAGAAGTGAAATCACTCAGGTCCCTAAAGACCCCTCGTGAATACTACCTGCGTATAATGACTTGACATGTGTTACTCCTCCCCTTCATCTCTGCATGTTCAGAAAAAAGAAACTATTAAATTCAGTATGTCTTTCACAGTAATAGAAAGCTGAAAAGACAATCCCAGCCACGCCTCACAATTTCATTCTTACTACTTCTTCATCTTCAAAGGACAAAAAAATAAGCTTTGTGTCTCAAGAATTTATTAAAACATGAGATGTTCTCACTTCTGGTTGCAATATTTCAAAACCTACCACTTTGKGATAATAGGTGATAGTGGATCAGGCCAAACCCTTGGGGAAATTATTGTAGTATTGCATAATTTCGAAATTCAACTAAATATTTTTATGGACATTTAGAATGACAAGTAGCAAAGAAATTGCAGTCAAACTTGTGCCATAAATCTTGTCTGGCTTCTGTTCACAGTAGATAATAGCTTTTGTTGCAGCATAATCCTAAGTAAAATGCTGTTTCAAGTTACTGTTTTGTATTTGTAGTGAATGTGAGCAAACAATGAGAACAATCAAAAAATAAATTTATTGCATGGATTGCRTCACTCCRAAAGTTAACCAGTTGCATTTGTCTGTCCAATCATATATTTTTGGGAAGTTCACTAAAATTTATTCAGTGATTTTGAGATATTTTGCTAACAATGTTTCCCTTTAACAGTTAATGTCACAACATTTTTGATTACAAGCAGTACTGATCTGTTTGAGACGACTCTTAGCTAACACCACACCTATCTTATCTCAATGCCTGTGCAACTGACTTGATCTGTCTAGTGGAGCAATGGCCCAACTGGCCCATATGTGGCCCTCAAAAGACTTCCGTAAAGTCTGCCTACGAGCCTCTCCCCAGTATATACTGTATATATWTTTTTTTCCTTGAATCTAAGCTGTTTTGAGAGCATTTTTTTTTTAGGTTCACAGAATTTCAAGGAAAACTATCATTCTGCCATGAAAGATTTTAATATAAGTTGTCACTACAACAGGTTGTAGTGGTTGTAGTTGGTCCTATTGGACAAAGCTGAATATGTAAAATTTACTGAAGTCACAAGCACAACAGTAACTTTTTTTTTAAACCAGAACCATGCATGGGTCTGCACTGTAGGCATTCAAATGCTATTGCACTTCAGCTTGCTAACATGTTTGTATTCATTTTTAATAAACACAAGTACTACTGTACATTTGTGCATGAAATGTCAGTTTTGTCACATTTGGGTAAGGGTGCAGTGTTATGTGGCTTTCTGGTAGTGTCAACCAAAAAAAAAAAAA
>NW_013952670.1:720778-722540 GCF_001266775.1 Austrofundulus limnaeus
AAAAAAAAAAAAAAAAAAAAAAAAAAAAAAAAAAAAAAAAAAGGTGGTCCCTTCCATCATTTATGTTGCCCATCCCTGGTCTAGGTAGTTCATTGTATATTTTGCTAAAAGACAGACAGATTAACAAATGCAAACAGGCAATTACTCATAATCACCCACCTTTCAAAATGAAGGGTGGTAATCAAAGTAAACATACCAGCACAAATTTACAGGTGGGTCTAACACTCATATGAACATGGAACTGTTGACCTCCCACTTGTTAGACATCACGGGTCAGCTRAATTTGCAGATGAAACACCCACATGAAATGTTATAATCCAAGTTTGATCAACTGCACTTCATCATATAGTTAAATTTAGAAGTCACCAGTTAGCAGCTTGAACAAATCAAATAAAAAGCTCAAAAATCACATTTGAACATAGTTTGTGTACATAAATAGTGATTGTTCACAGTATGAATACATTGTTGGTTGTCTGATTATAGTGCTATTGTAATGTTGAGTCCATAGAACCACCATGTGAAAATGCACTGCAGGAAATAGAAAATGAGCTCTTGCAACTGGCAATTGAAGACATGGCAGAACAAAATTAGAGGGCACATACATAAAGCATTCCTGACACTGGCAAATCACTTTTTCTCAGCAATTACAGAAAGATAGCTTTTATTTCCTCTGAGGAAGCCAAGAGCAGGTTCAGCTCTACAGCTGTCAGCAAATACAGCCCAAATCTACAACCTACAGTAAATCTCATACGTTTTTGAAGATATTTTAATGACCTGCCTTGTCCTTTACATGGTTCACAATCTGATTACTAATGGTGGAGGAGAAGAGGCTAATTGAAGTGTCACTCAGCTCCTAAGTATCTTCATTTTCCCCTTTTTCTATGGTGAGAGGAAAATCATCTATTTGAATAAGTGATCAGCACTTGAAACAGAGATGGCTATTAAGGTTTTTTTTTTTTTTTTGTCTGAAGGAGCAGTGAGAGAAAAAACATAAAATGTATTAAATTAGGATTTCCATTTCGTTTCTCAAAATTATGTTCATTGACTTGTTAATGAAAAAAAAGTAATATATCTTGTTTCCATAATCTTTTCAATTTGTCACTTAGTTATTGGAGAACCTTTGGCATCAAAGTCAATTTAAAGTGTCAGAATTATTCTAAAATTTTCAAATAAAGTAATAAGTGTTTCTCATAATATTTTTTGGAAAATTCAAGCACAACCATGATAGATGGTGAGCATCAGTGTGCAGCTTTATTTAGATTTTTCTAGACCTGCTGTGCAGAGTTCAGCTCTGTCCTCAGAAATGATTGTTTGTTTGGCCAAGGCTCTTTATCCTCAACTGCTCTGTTTGGCTAGACAACCGTTTGCTGATGGTTTTAAATTTCTTTCATTTTGGAATGATGAAGGCTGTGCTGTTAGTCATTCAGGGTTGCAGAAATATCACTGCATTCTCCCTCAGATTTATTTTTTGACACAATGCATAGTCAGAAAAGCCTATAGCCTGGCGGTTTTACCCCATCATACACAATCAACTGTAGTCACTACTGTATAAATTATGATCAGTAAAGTCAATAACAGGCAGGGGTGTCAAAAGTATTTGCATACTGTACATTACTCAAGTAGAAGTATATACTAGGATTTATAAAGTATAACTGGTTTTAACACTACTATAAAAGTGAAAGTAATGTAAATAAAATAAAATAAAAAAGCCCAATAACAATAAAAACTTATCCTATTCCACATGGGTCTACTAGTGCAGAAC
>NW_013952670.1:723244-727364 GCF_001266775.1 Austrofundulus limnaeus
AGGTAGGCAGAAGAGCATCTCTGAACGCACAGTACGTCGAACTTTGAGGCAGATGGGCTTCAGTAGCAGAAGACCACACCGGGTGCCACTCCTTTCAGCTAAGAACAGGAAACTGAGGCTAAAATTTGCACAAGCTCATCGAAATTGGACAAAAGGCTTTTACTGGGCAACATGTACAGGGGAATTACATTAGCAGAAACATATAATGAAAAGTTCCCAGACTGCTTATAGACTTTTCTCTTGGGCAAATACAATTTTTTTACATATCACAACATCTGCAATTTTCTCAGCTTTCAAGCCCTATTTTATAGAAATCAAATAAGAAATGAGGGTGCTATGAATATTTTTGTGACAGACTGACGCGCATCCCGCATTGAAACTCTACCATTTTGTTGACATGACTCAGTGCATAGCAATGGCTCCTCTGCGGCACATGATAAGTCACGTGATGTCCAATCCAGAAATATAGATCAATGACTCAGACATCCATCTCCCCAGTGACACTTTTCAGCTCATCCTGGGGGACCTCGAGGAGTTCCCTGGCCAGAGAGGATACATAATCCCTTCAGCGAGTCCTGGGTCTTCACCATGGTGTCCTACCAGTGGGACATCCCCTGGAACACAYAAAGGAGGCATCATAATCAGATGCTGAAGCATCTCAACTGACTCTTTTTGATATGGAGGAGCAGCGGCTCTACTCTGAGCTCCCCCCGATTACAGAGTGCCTCACCCTATCTCAAAAGCTATCTTCTTACTGTGGAGGAAGCTCAATTTGGCCTCTTGTATCCGGGATCTTGTTTCTTCAGTCATGATCCATGTCTCATGACCATAGGTGAAGGTTGCAACATAGACAGACCAGTAAATCAAGAGTTTTACCTTTCAACTCAAATATTTATTTGCCATGACTGACCAAAGCAGCACCCTTATTACTGAGATGAGGCCCTAATCCATCTCCCACACCCTCCCACTATCACTCATGAACAAGACACCCAGACACTTAAACTCCTACACTTGAGGAATAAACTCGTCCCCTAACGCAGCGATATCATTCCGCCCTTTTCTGGTCGAGAACCATGGCCTCAGACTTAGAAGAACTGAGCCTCSTCCCAGCCACTTCACACTCAGCYWTGAATGTCAYATCAATAAAAATACACARCAATTTCTAAGATRTAAACAAGTACAGTRTGCATGYTATATAAAAACMTWTACCAGAGTAAATAACAGCAAAATTGTTTTAAGTAAACATGGAATATCATGAACTATTACGAGTACTCTAGTTCTCCAGGGTCAACTACACCATATTTAAACCTTCTTATATAATACAAAAAATATATGAATAATCTAAGAGACAATTTATATCTTTAAGATTTTAAGCTTACCCATTACATATACCTCTACAGCATTATAGGGTAACATTTTTAAAAAAATGTTCTGATGTACCAAAGCTCTCTAGTACAGCGTAATTACTGTGTGACTTGATAGTAAAGAAAATGTGTTCTGTTTTTAAAGACAGCTTGATGTTCTTATACACAGCAGCTTTGAATCCTTGATRCACAACATGACATGGTGTCAGAAGTGCTTCTGCAGTCAGGAATATGTGCATCAATTGGAGTAATGGGAGACTTCTGATCTCTTTACAGAGAAATAATGTCAGGAGTGTCAGCATGTCAAACACCTCCAAACATCTAACATTGCCAAGTACCAAGTACACCAATCAAGCTCCTGAAGTGTTCAACTTTAAGAAGGTTTGGCCATTTCTGACTGGTCATTAAAATTCACTTAGGCTGCGTCGCAAATAAAATTAATATGCTGATATACTGTCTGGGTGATGAAGCTAATAACACACTGTACAGTTAAGATCTTTCAGTGGTGGAAGAATGGAGACTCCAYTAAAATGTTAGTCCTTTACAATAGACCTATTGCAGCTTGACGATACAACCATGGCAGCACAACGGCTCAGTGGTCAGCACCGACGCCTCACAGCAAGAAGGTCCTGGGTTTAATCCCCGGTTTGGACCCGGGGTTTTTCTGTGCAGAGTTTGCATGTTCTCCTCATGCTTGTGTGGGTTTTCTCTGGGTACTCTGGTTTCCCCCACCCCCAAAAACATGTACAATAGGTTGCTTTCAGGCCAAGGCCTCCCTTGAAAAAGAAATATGAGATCTCAATGGGACTTGCCTGGTTAAATAACGGTAAATAAATAAATAATGTACTGTTTCCTGCAGGTTGGCTAAATAATACATTCTGTATAATGTGATCTCAAGCATAATTTTATTATACTAATATAAGAAGATGAAGAGGAAGAAGAAAAAGTAGAGATTCTCATTTTTTTTAGCTTAAAAGCTAAAAAATATATAATCCTCGTGTATGTTGTTATTCCTAATTTCAGCTAGCTAGACTTAAGGATTTTTCAGCTCCATTTGGTGTATGCTCTGATGGGGAAACACATTATTTTGGGGACACACACCTGTGGGTGTGTTTGCGGCTTCAAGCAAAAGCAGCTGAGGAGGAGCAGCTTAAGATTCTACATGTCGCTGAAAACAGTTTTGTCCAACAAAATAAGCTGATTGTTCAATTAGCAAGACTGGAGCTTCATAATGCAGATCGTCCTATTGAGCATGCAAATACGCAACTGACATCTCTGCCCGGTTAACTAAAAAAAAATTTCCTCCTCTGACTCCGGTGTGAAAAAATAAATAAAAATTACCTGGTGTTGTTCATTTACTTAGCTATGTGCAACACACAATGGGAGAATATTTCAGTTATTTACARGAAAAWTTTGAAACTGATTGTGGTAGTACAWTGGAAGAAAAAGATTGTCAAATATGACTTCCATATGACTCCCCAACTTTATGGATGATTATTAGTGTTATTTTTTTTCCCTCATACATAAACAATTATGGCACCATTTACCTGAAAAACATACATAAAAGCCCTAACCTTGTAAAAGGAATTCTGGATCTTGTGCCTGGAAACAAACAAGAGACAATCAAAAGTTTAAATTTACTCAYGTTAAGTTTATTTCATCTGAAGTACCACATGCTCATGGATGGATCGTTGTGTTTTAGTGACACTGTAAGCTGAAAACACAATAAGAACAATGCATTGTGTATGAAGCACCTCAAAGGCACACATAAAGGCTCACTCTTGAGACTTCTCTTATTCGAACTGAACTGCCATCACGTATTTATTTCCTTTTATGTTTGCATATTTTGATTGATTACCTCAAGAAACAATATGCATACTGTTTGTTGGTAACTAAAAATCCATAAAAAATAAACTTAATGTTATTGACTTTTCCTGATTACATAAAACCAACAATTTCTTCAATTTCTAGTTCAGTTGATGTTACCACTTTGTCTTCATGTTGTTGAGTTATAATTTACAACATGAACTTAATTAACTTTTTAGAATAAGACAAAAGTTAAATTAATTCCAAAAACATAATTGCTGCTTATCATACAATGTCCTATTCAGGGTTAAGAAAATAAGTCTGCAACATGTCAACATTGGTTTAAAACATGAGTGGACACCATCTAATTAAACTTTCTATTTTAGTCAAACAATCTGTTGACCAAAAGAGGGGACATGCAGTGCTGATATAAAACATGTAAAAAAAGCTGTTGTTGCAGCCTGGATGTCCAAGCATGAAGTGAGTAGGCACTAAAATGTTTTGTTCTATCWTGGTAATTTAACTTGAAAATTAAATAAAGGATTCAAAGATTGACAGCTGCTGGGAGGTGTATTGTGTATCAGGACAATTAACTGTCTTACATGGTTAGACAGTCTTGCAATAAGGATCTTTTTAAGCATACAAGTAATGATATTTTGCTTTCTTCATATATCTTTCTGATGTCAGTCAAATATAATTAACACAGCATTGTCAAATAAATACTGTCTTCACAGATTAACAGTTCTGATGATGTTGGCAGACACATTCTGGCTGAGAACAATATATAATATATTTGGAACATTTCAGCAGTGACTGTTACCTTACTGCATATAGTAACAGCTACACACTCTCTCTCTAGAATTGCCAATAACATATGTATTATTTAAATTTAATGATATTACTGTATTATTTGCAATCATTCAGACCTCAAGTTCAGGAGCAGCAACAAG
>NW_013952670.1:736118-737220 GCF_001266775.1 Austrofundulus limnaeus
GTCTCTTGGAGGAGAGATGAAACGTTTCATTAGAGAGAAACCCATCCAGAAAACCTACACAATATTTTTCTTTTTTTTATTAAGACAGATATTTGTTATACATTTAGTGTGTATATGCACACAGTGCAAACAAATGTAAACATGTTTGCACTGAAAAGTTACAGAGCTGGTTAAAATTTTGGATGACTATATCTGACTCAAGTCTTGCCAAACATTTTTTTAGTTTAAATTAAAACACTGGAAATGCAATAGTGTAAACTATGGGAAAACTGTTCAAAGTCATCATCTTCCTTACAAATTCCTTTGGTCCAAATGATTCATGTTAAAGTGTGTGTATAATGATGAATGCTTTCATTAGAGTAAAATACTGTGTACTTTGACTAAGGGCATGTACACAGTGTGTAATGATAGGAGTATAATGTACCGTGTGTATGTGTACTGGATGGCAGTAGTTAAGGGTTAGAAGAAGAAAAAAAACAGTTCTTTTTTTTTTTTTGCTTTAACCCATGCTTTTTGTATGTATTTAACAGTGGTGGGCACCAGACCGCTAAAGCACAAATCCACCAATTGCAGACCTCAATATTTTGTTTGCGCTTTAGCGGTCTTACTAATTTTATAATTCATAAGCAGATTTGCGCTTCCTAAAATTAAAATGCAGTACCATGAATAACTAATTATCTCCCAGTCATTATTATCTTGAACAGCGGAACGTATGGCTGTCAATGAACCACAACACACATGACCTGTCCAACAGCACCCATCCCAGATAAACACAAGTATTGGAAACACATACATCCTTGCTGACAGTTGCTCTCGGTCACRGTTCTCATTTCCCACAATGCTTTTGTCTGCTTACGTAGTAGAAAGGCAATATTTAGTACTCCCTTTCCCAGCAAAAACAGTAAATGTTTGTAATCCATAATAAAATTTTGTATGTATTGATTTATTTTACTTTACAATCGAAGATCCATTTAAACAAATAGTGTTTAAACTCTAGAGCTCAATACTTGACGTATTTGGTCGAAGCAATCCACCAACGGGGTTAGACAGACATCTAGTGGTTAACTGGAGCAACTACATGGAAAAATTTGTTTCCCGTCAC
>NW_013952670.1:743561-748163 GCF_001266775.1 Austrofundulus limnaeus
ATGACAACTTTATAACAATACAATAAAAACAATACATTAAACTTATAATATATGCATGTATTTCAAAGAGATTTTTTTTCAGGTATGTGTGGAAAATATTGATACATTTTACTATTGCTCCCAATTATTTAGCTCGGTCCTACTATTTTATCAGTCTTATGCAGTGATATCTACAAACAATAATTCACATAGTTTTCATTTAGTTTGAGAGCAAGTAGTGAATTCTCTCGTATGTTAAAAAATAAAAATGCTCAGGTTTCACAGCAGCTGAAAACTTCAATTTAAAGCAACACCGCTTGCATATGATTTCCTTACGATGTCAACGTTTTCTCTGGAGTAATTTGTGTACGAAGGCAAATCTTGAGCTTTGTGCATTTGGGATGCAAAGACTTTGGGGCTCACTCTGCATTTTCAATTAAGACCACCGGCTAAACATTTACAGTGCGTTAACTGAATATTATTAGTGAAYGCTGTTTATTGGCTGAATTGGCAAATATGTCTTTATGTTTACATCAGCATTTTAGTTTAAAAAGGGAGAAAAATGCTCCATTACCATGTTTATGCTATCTTAATTCAAATTAGCATATCCTCTTCTGGGATGTTTCACCTCAAGCAAGAACTCCACATCTGTCTATCCAAAAATATTGAAAACATATAGGAAAACTTTGGGTTCTAAATGTGGTATCTTTTGGCAATTATTTCACATACATTTAATACTAGTTTAAGGACAAATCCACAGTTTGCACTGCTTTTATTTTCCACTCATCGCTTCAGTGAGGAGAAGCAGAGAAGCAGCATACACGGCTGATTCTTCAGACGTAAAACAACATGTCCTCATTTCCCTCACAAGAAACAATCCAGCTTGTCTTATGCAAAACCCAGTGACCGCTGGCAAGCCTGCTTCAGATTCTTAYTGCTGACCGTGGCTCTTTCCCTATCTCCTGTTAGGCAAGGCAAACAAATCTATAGCGCCGTTTTGCATGTAAAGACCTAATTTCCACGGTGCTTTGAAGATGAAATTCAAATGGGGGACAGAGACTCAAATAACCCAGACAGCATAATGATACAKGCTGAATTTGACTGAGTCAGAGGACCTTTGGACTTAAGCAGGCTGAATTATTTTGGTTTAAAATCATTTGGTCAGATTACACCAACAAAGGAACATGTTTGATGAAGGATTTTGGTCAGACGTCGAAGTGAACAGAATGTTTAACAATAGATTTCTGAATAAACATGGCTCCATGAAGTAGTTCCTGATCATTTTGTAATCACAYTGACATGAGTTTATCAGTCTGCAATATTCACCAAAGCACACAGACATGTAGTTATTATAATATTTGAAAAGCATAGCTTTTTAACATTAAAAATAATAAGCTAATTGGAAAATATTGATTTATAAAGATAATCATGTGCAGGCCTATTTTGTCATCCTGCAACTACATTTTGGATGGGGAAGAATGCGTTCACAGCTTGTTAAGTTGTGCTCCCACTGTTCCTCATGAATCCTGCTGTTTCCTTATTTCACTTCTTGCTGTGCAGCTAGAATTAAACGTCATTTCAGAGCATAATTATGTCCTAGGTTTATATAAGCAAAGTCAGCAGAGGGATATCCCACAGAGAGCAGTTGATCTAGCATGTAGGATAGATGAGCGCAGTAAAACGGAGGAAGGTTATGGTCATTCAGCTCAGTCCTTGAAGGCACGAAACAAAAGACAAACAAAAAAATAGATTACTTGTGCAGATTGAAACAAATTGAGTGGATTTTTTTGTGACACCCAGCACACCTTTAAAAGTACTGTTTCAGCTGATGGTTTCTTTTCAATCATGCCCAACTCATTTTTTTTTTTTAGATTTTTTTTGGTTGAACAGGTATTGTTAGTGAGRTGAGAAATGCAGATTTCTAAAATACAAAAGACATTAGGATACCTATTTTAAGCAAAGCCAAGATGTCTTCTAAAGTACTTTTTAATGCCTGAGCAAAACCATGTCATTTACAAGCTTAAACTCTAATCCAGCAGCAACCGAAAGCACTGCCACAGAAAAAATGATGACTTGTCTTCATGATGCTGTGTTAATACCAGAGTTACACTGTCCCTTCCATGATACAACTGTCTACATGTTTTCTGCCTCAAACCAGTTCTTTATTACAGGAATCACACCRATTACTAAAGTAACTTGTTTTCACAATGCATGATACCCCTTTCAAACATTCCTTTGAGCTTCCTGTCATATAACTTTGCTCCAAAATGCTGTTTTGCCATGGCCCCCTRTTTGGRGGGCAATGGCATGAAAAAGTCTGGGAACCCCTCATCAAGAATTTAATTTCAGACAAAGCAGATTTTATGTTAAAATGACCTGCCATACATCTACAGACTGAGTGACTGACTGAGCACCTGCCACTGTGCTGATGCATTACCCAAGTGGAAGAAAAAGTAGTTCCCTCCCACCACATATAATTAAGACAAGATTGGAATAGTTTAGTTATTTTCTACTATTTCCCTGTTAATGATATACATTATGTGAAACAACTAAAGTATCAAAGTATCAATATTTTGAGTTTAGTATCGATTCTAGAACATAAAGTTCTAGTATCAGTTGTATTATTTCAGTACTGCTCTGCACATCACTACTCACCACTGCAACAATCAAGTGGTTATGAGATCCTACTATTATTTTTCAACATTATTATATATTAATTTATAACAGAATGTTTTTAAAAGAGGACAATGAAGATGTTTGTCTGAAGTGGCAGTGCATTCTCTAAAACAGGAGCCTTAATTGAAATGGCTCAATAACCCTTTGTCTTTAATCTTGCTCTGGGCACCAAAACTGATCAGATGATCTCAGAGGTTGCAAGCAGGTGAGTAAGTAACTCAGTAATACAGTATATGATAGTCTAAGTACATTCAATGATTAAAAACTAACAATACAATCTTAAAATCAACCCTAAACACCACAGGTAGCCAGTGTAAAGAAATGAGAACTGAAGTGATATGATGGGTTCTACTGAGGACTCTASCTGCCATAGTTTGTACTAATTGGAGACATTTAATTTTGTTTTTAGGCAGACCAGCAAATATAAAATTGAAGTAATCAAATTAAAGCATATTTTAGAGCTTTGGGACCAAAAAAAACAACACCTCAGTAGAAATTATCGGRCACCCAGACCTTAATATCAGTGAAATGTGAACCTAGTATGTTTACAGCAGCATGTTTAGAGATTTGACTCAATATTGTCATGGCMTTAGGGTTTTCATGTTTGCTTTGTAAGCTGAGGTCAGTTTTTTGTTAGGGATGTTATTTTATACTGTCTTTTGACTTTTTAGGTATCGTACCTGTTCACAGCTATTGTTTGGAATTGTGAGCAAAATTATTCCTTACRTTATTGGTTGTTCAGTTGTGTGTTGTGTCTTCTATTGGGGCAATAAAGATTAAACAAGTTGGACTAATTCACAGCCACTTGCATGTGGAGTGCAACTGCAACAGTAGAGCAGCCAAGTTCCTATGCAGTCCATGAGTTAAATTTACAYATCAGGCTGTTATAGCCTTGCATTGGCCGTATTTAATCTTTCTTTTTTAGTTAAATGAGAAGTCCTCAAACAGATTTTTTTCTATAGGTATCTACTAGTAGGAAGGAAATAATAAAAAAAATGCAGTTATGTTTGAAAATGAAGAACCAGTCCCATCGCTTCACTTTTAATAACAAGCAGCTTCTTCTGGTCACAGCATACACAACACTACATTACAGGATCATGTCCTCCAGCTCCTCACACCTGAAGTTCATCTGTTAAATTACTAATCACACAAGTACTGTACTTCTACCCCTGTTTACAGGTATTTTTGCTTGCTACTTSTTATATGCCCAGCTCTTCAATTATTTTGCTGTTTTGTTGTTCACTCAGTATGTGGTTTTGTCTAACTTTTATCTAGTGACTTAATTTTTGAGTCAGAACTCCAGTTGCTCACAAGATACAACTGTACAAATATTGAATTGTCTTTATTGTCATGGTACAGAGCAAAACAAAATTACAGTTCGGAACAACCYATCCAAGAGAGAGAGACCAACACAGCAAACATAGGGTAATAGACGCCTTGGTCCTGCAGCCATGAAGAGCCTCTGTAGAAAGAAAAAAAAATGAAAAGCCAAAATGAGAATAGATGAGGATAAGAAAAAAGCATATCATACTTGGTCCCTAACAAGGACACAATGTGGATTTGAAAAAAAAAAAAAAAACTGCATTGAGCACATTTAAGCCAGCACAGACTGTGATTTGAGGGTGTGTCTGTATCTGAAGCCATGTAGTGTTGTTTGTGCATGTCTGTTTCTTGAGTAAGACTGTGAAACAAGTCCCCAAGCCCCTCCCACCATATTTTCTGAAGGGATCTAGAGTTCWTCAGTTCGGCCTTGGTTAATCTTGAGCACCAGTTCACAGATGTTAGTGGAAGGAGGGATGATGGTGGGGAAGAGCGTCAAATGACATAAACATCCAGGAGAGTTTGAGACATCTACTGTGGCCTTCAAGGCCACATAGGGGTGCCAAAACAGATATTCACAACATTTTTTGGGAACAGACTGACACGGTAATTTTTTTTTTTTTTTTT
>NW_013952670.1:751102-754982 GCF_001266775.1 Austrofundulus limnaeus
TATATATATAATGTAAACAATGTCACCTAGTAAATGAAAAATATGACTTAACATAAAAGGTTAATCTTAAAACAAAGAAATGTATCGTCCTTTGTTTTTCTCGCATCCTAATTTTGGGTAGGAGGTACTTGTTAATCTATAATTAATTTTAAAAGCATCATCAGCTATGATCCATTAGGGAAAATGTTTCTTATGGTTGAAAAAATATCATAAAATGAATAATGCTAGCATTTTAGCCTCAAGATGGTTTTGGGAAACAAGGCTCTGAACTATCAGTAAAAAGCATGTAGAAAACTATGTTAATTAAAATGTAAAATGATTACAAAACACGTTTCCTCAATGGTTTTCATTTGATTCTAAATTAAATGTAAATGACGAGAATGCCATAAGCATTGTGCGTCTCTTGACRAGTGTCCTTTTGTTAAAATGTGCTCTGGGGGGAATAAGATGTTGTCATTTTTTCTTGCTTCCCTCCAATACCTCAGCATACTGTTAAATCTTTTAATTTAGACCTCTGCACTTCCACTTTGCAGACTTGATTGGAATGAGAATCTGGGGCACCGGTGGTAGAGATGCAGCATCTCTCGAGAATCATTTGACTGACAAAGATTGAGTGGATGTCCTTCCGTGAAAGACAACTGGCTGATTTACTAATTTTAAAATACAAATTGATGGTTACTCAGTGAACACACACTTGTTCACAGGGACACACACACCACCACAAACACCAGTGTTTCAGGCCTTTCTGTKTCTCATCAGCGGAAATGCAGGCCCAGGAGAAATAAACAGTTATGTCACTTTCCATTTAGCTCAAAACATACTGCCTGTCCATCATCCTAATGTGCCAGGTTCTGAGCAAGAGATTGAGACTTTGTCTTTCATCTTAAGGAGAAAAAGAGAAGCAAATAAAAAAAAAAAAACATGGCTGGAATAAAAATAAAAATCAAGCAATGAGTCCACACAAATGTCATTTATCCTTTGGGAAAAAGTTTYCTTTTATAGTATAATATAGTTTACCCCACCCCCACCAAAGTRAATAATTACATTATTCCATAAATCACCCTTTCCATTGGCTGATGAACCCACTACACTCTCCATAACTTATTGAAATGTGACTGGATTGGAGGACATTTTGAATACCACTTTTGATGCACTACAAAGTTAGTCAAGACATTCCTACAATCAAAGTACTTAAATATATTTTTCATGCTACTTTCCACATTCAAAATATGCTCTTTAGTGCCTTAATCATGTTTAATGCCCCCTCCCCRATAATGCTAAATGTTAGAAGAAAATGTTGTACCTGTTAAATGCTACTACAATGAGAAACACTGAGTTAGCTTGTTTTCATGATCTTGTTTCAGACTATGTTGTAGTGAGGGAATCTAGTGCAAAGGTAAATTAAAGGGTTAGTCTTATCAYATAGAAGTGATGTTTTGTCAAACAGGTATCAATAGTACCTTATCAGCAATGACATCAGTTACAAAACACGGAGCATGGAGAAAAGGGCAAAAGCCTTCCTCAAGGCCAGGTTGATGGCTAGTGAAGATATTTCCATCAGTTTTACTTGTATCTCATGTAATTTGGCCTAGGAGATGACATTTCACGTGCCACAGTGTGCAGTACAAAACTGTTTGGTGAAGTGGGTCAAGGTCCAGTTTCCTCGCCCACTGAGGACTGTGCAAATAGAGATACCTGATGTAGCCAATGGCAGGGCTAGAGTGCTACATGATAAGATGACATCCAAATACAGTGTTTGTTTCTCAGAAAGTACATAAGAAAGAGACTTTACTATAAAATGTCAAAGTTACAGAAATTAGACGAGACTCTGCTGGACAATCGAAGAGAAGTATCGGTCTAGTGGTCTCCCAGATTTGCARATCTGCTCAGTGGGTTTTAGATGTAATCTTTAATAAATAGCAGTATGTATTAATTCTCCCAAGGTTGTCTCCTGTCAATCCATCCAAAACCAAACAGGCCCGGTGCAGAGTTTATCTCAAGTTTAAGACTAGCCAAACAAGGACCTATCTTATCTGGGTTCCACCAGCTTGTCCTGTGTCTGCACCAAAGTTTTCATTCTGGTTATCATGGACCACACTTCCACCCTTGTGTACTTCAAATGATGGTTCCCGTTGAAGGGTTCGAGTGCTTAATGTGTCCCAATTCTCTGAAGTGGTCTTTCGCCATGCCCCCTTTGCACCCTTGATTCTCACTTTGGCTAAGCACACATCCAAGCGGATTTTGGCACAGTGTGCCCACAATTCATCACTGTATGTGACATTTTGATTTTAAAGACAAAAATATGTCCACTGAACAACTTCCAGTCAAGTAGTGGCAGTAATGCACTTAGTCTGCCATCAATAAAATAAAAAAGAAGAACTTAAAGAAGAAGGCTTATCCTTTGGTGTATAATCATCCTTCAGTCTATGTGCTTTCTTCTCCTAAAATGATTGCTTGTTGTATTTGTACTATCATTTTTAGCAGTACAACTGCCAAAACAGCAACTGGACCAGCCATTTAAGATGACACAGTTACAAGTCAATGATGTAACCAATACTGTCCCAATTGTCCAATTTTTACACGCTTGTAAGCTGTGCACTCGAACCCTTATGCACACTTCAACTGAGTGCACACTTCATTAAGGGGGTAGGGTGTAGTGTGTCTATTTTTGCCCAATAAATTTAGGTGTTGTTTTGTTTGTTTGTAGTGTGATTGGTAATTATGATATTCACTGTTATGTGGCTTTGTAACCACAGTGCAAGCTGGCAGTATAGTCGCTCAGCAGCTGACCGGATGATGCAAGGTCATGTAGTTGTTMGGCATTTGTTTTYGCACACACCTTTCATAGTTCCTGAGACCCCCCGTGCCAAGTTCCTGGGAAACCCCTCGCGCTGCAGCATACGTCACTGCAAGGGATTTTGTCCCGCTGAAGTCCACAGGGAAAAAAAGTCTGAGACTTGTCACTTGATGTTTATCCACAAACTGGTTCCTGATTAAGCTCCAAAGTTTTTATCAGTCAGATTCCACCAAGAAAAATGTCTGTTTTATCCCATTTTATGAGTTTTTGGCCATCTGACTCTCTTTATAAACYGCTACTGCTTCCTGGTAACAGTCAGCTCTGGAAGCGAGTCACCCTTTTTTTAAGCGAGTGGTTGAAGCAAAATGCAGCATCTGAGCACTTTCAGTACAAACAAACACTCCCACAAACTTCTGACCAATCACACAATAAAGTTCTTGTGTTCTWATGTGGATGGTGGYAAAAAAGTCAGACTCGCAGGTCGCGACAAGAAGTGCAGACAATGTGAACAGAATGATGCAAATTTCGTCATGAAACMGCAACAGTTCTGCACAATTTCGGCAGTTCGGATGCAGTACACTGCCTGCTTTAGTTGTTAAGTATATTTGGTTTGACAGTATGAGTGTMAATACACAAATTCTGCTCCCATCCAGGCCCAGTGTTGCAGTACTTCTGTAAAAAATTACCAAAACATAAACATATGTAACCCTTAAATTTCTGCGTTATAGACCTCATTTAACATCATATTAGATGTGACAAAAAATAGTTTTCTTTTTWAAAAAATAGTTTTGCAGGGTTACACAACAACATTTCCTCAAAAATTGTAGTAATGTGAAAAAATTCTTCGTTAGCTAATAACAAACTTTGACAATTTTACACTAAAGTATGGTGCTGGTTTCTTAACCAAACAACATTCCTGTTAATACACAAATGCATGTGTGGTTAGCATAGACCATGATGTGATGCCATTAGTGCTGAGGATGCTCCATGTATCAGTTCACCTGGCCAACATGTGTTGTCAGTCAGAAGTTTACTCGACAGAAATCTACATTCAGCAGCATCAGGACATCAACATACTATACA
>NW_013952671.1:0-1191 GCF_001266775.1 Austrofundulus limnaeus
GGGGCAGGCTTGCTTTTGAATTACTGAGAGAGTTCAGCTGGTGTCTTGGCTTTCCATGCCTTTTTACACCTCACTTTTTCCCTGTGCCATTCCACATTATTACAAATAACTTCATTTCTGGACATTTATGGTTTGATTTCTTTGTATGTATGGATCACTTGGGTTGTTACCAACATCTGGTGAAAATTTCATGTCATGAGCACCTCTAGTAATATATTTACTGAGAAAAATGGTGACGTGTTCAATACTTATTTTACCCGCTGTAAGTGTGACACTCTTATTTTACTAAGGCAAGCAGATGTCTCTCCCTATAATTAGATGCAAGATAATTAAACTAAAACACTCCCTTTTTCTTTGTCCTGAAGTAAAGTTTTCCTTCCAAAACAGATTTGATTTGTTAAAAAACTTTTCCTGTATAAGGTGTAACATTTTTATTGGCCAACTAAAACCTTGACTCCGCCCATAACAGAGGTTTTAAAAAGCTTAGAGCACTCCCAATCTCTTAGAAGAAGTAGCAGAAGAAGACCGACAGAGAAAGAGAGTTTTTCAATATCAGAAGCCAGAAACAGTGTTTCCAGAAGCTCAGCAGAGGCCCTTCCTGCCAGCCCYTCCCCATGGGCTGGGCAGGATGGTGGCCCTTCTGCATCTCCCGCTGGGTTGAACGGACAGCCAACGTTTAACATCGACTCAACATCTGAGTTTGATTTTATAGAAGTTAAATAAGCAAATTGTAATTCATGTGTCRTTTTTAGTTCGTTTTTCTCTACAAAGTTTAAATCAAATTAAGAAGTCTTGCAGCCGCCTAAAGAAGAACGGACCACGTTGTCACSAGGGAGTGACCCCCTTCTCTGACCACGGRACCAGTCRAGTTTTACAGGCAGACCRCCTGACATCCAGCYTGCAYKAAGAGWCTTCCTGGGAAACGACCCMCAGAGATGAYCTTCAATCGCAGACTTCCCCTCCTGGTACCCACACGGCGGAACAAAAGGGTAAAAGTGAACATTTGTTCTGGTGACAAACAGGTGCTCTGACGTAATTTGATTCTTATCTTTGTATGAGATTTGGTAAACTAAATGATTTTATTCTCCCTAATTTAACTAGGACCCCCTTAGTTAAATCCTCATCTTAAAAGCAAAACTCACCTCACCTCACTCCAAACCTCAAACTCACCTCTCAGGGTTTATTTTATTT
>NW_013952671.1:1521-10144 GCF_001266775.1 Austrofundulus limnaeus
GACAAGAACTCATCAAACGATTTTGGGTACATTTATTGTGAGACTGATTACAATAAAGTTACAGGTTTTTGTCTCTTTCCTGGGTTAATTTTTGACCAAATTAAGAGCGTGGTGCCTCGAGGTAAGATAATTTGCGTATTTAAATAATTCACAAATTATCCATTTTAGAATATACCCAAAACCCCTGCATGTCGATAAGAACAACGCAGCACTTGGTTTTTGTCATTTGAAAACTGATATCTTTAAGTGAACTTAAATTTATGATGGCGGAAGTGGAGTCTGTTAATTATTTAAAAAGTTAGCGTAAGTGCTAAAAAGCTAAACGAAAAACTAGATTTGATCTCAGCGGGTTAGCAGAATCATCCCACCACTGATGTTCAACACAAATTTCACACATAAGCTGTATCTAAATTCAGGAGCTGCATTCTACAAAGTCCAAATTTATCATCCACGTCACAGCGATGAGCCGAAGGCTGTCCAAATTCCAAATTTTGTCCAACAAATAAGTCTTTCTCCCCCGATTTGTGGGAAGGGTCCGATGTACCCTTCACAGCCCACCCTTTCCAAAGATGCATTGTGGGCTACAAAAAAATCTGGCAGTACAAAAAATTGACAGTTTAAAGTGGTAATGTTGTTAGGCTTTTGCCAATTGCATAGATATGTTTTTTCTTTAAGATTAATCTTGTCAGAAATTATCATAAACAAGCTCGCATGGTGAGCTAAAAACAAGCTTGTGTGGCAGGCGCCTCCAAACTAATTTTGTTAATTTTGATTAATTTCCAGTTTTTGCTTCTGTTTAGCGTCGTCACAGCTGCTAGGCGACATGACGTAGCCCGAGGTAAGGGCAGGAATAAAGCTGAAAGMTAGACCGTCCAAATTCACAGGCACTTTTTTATGGTCTTCATGGTCCATAAAGGACCTATAGACCAGGTAGGCCTGGTCCTTTGAAGGTTGCAGCCCCTGAATTTGGACACARCCTCAGATTGTGTTTAATGCCATATTAAAAATGTTATCAAAGCAGCTGTAACTCCATCACATTATAAGATCTTAGTTTAAAATGCAGGTTGGACGACATGCATTCCTTCAATGAACTTTAAATCCTAACTGAATGAGTTTATTTCTGRCCCAGCTAACGAGCTAACGAGACTAGTCTGAGTAGAACCAAGGTCAAAAGGAATTGCTATGGTCATAAAACAACTCCAATCCCGAAATACTCACAGTGGTTCATGCAAATACTATTTTATATACCTTTCCAGTATTGCCTATTTTATATTACATACCGTAGTTGTTTGGGCAGAAATAATATGGTACTCCTGCTGCTTGCCCTGGCTGCAAAGAAAGTGCTACAGCTAGTTGCTGCAGCAAATAACCACAAACCATCTAATCTGAAATTGATGGCATCAGCGGTGTAGAAAACAGGGTTAAAATGAAAGCAAAGAGCTTTTTATTTTATTTATTTATTTTTTAATTGAAGTCRTTTTAAGATGGTAAAAAAACTTTGGCTCGTTGTCCACTCAGACTAGCTGCTAGTTCATCAGTTTGATCAAAAATAAACTCCATTTCTCCAAACGGAGATCATTCAAAGAGCCATATACAACAGGTAAAAAACCTTTCCACAGAGCCACACGTCTACATATCTGAACTCAACGACCTCTATATATGTTGAAATAAAAATGTTCACAAGTAATGAGGCCTTTATGTTAAATTAAGACTTAATCATGTGATGTACTGCGGTGCTATATCTTTTATTATAACACTTTGAAGTGTGCCTTTAAAGAAAAATCTCCATTTAAAATGTCAGGTAATCCTTTTATCTCATACTAACCTTCCGTACTGGAATGTATGCACACACACACACACACACACACACACACACACACACACACACACTTGGCCTGAATGTGAAAAGTGAAAGGATCCTGCTAAGTGTTGGGGGCAAGAGGTGAAATGGGATTAGGCTCTACTTTGATTGCTTTGAACTTTTTTCCATAAAAAAAGTCATAAATATGAATCTGTATAAAACTTGGCAGCACTGGAAACTTGGACTTTGTGCTCTTGAATGCAAAATTCTTCGCATTTATAAAAATCACAACTAACCTACTWAGTGAGGCGAGTAAATGGTCACTAATCAAAGTTCAATCTTTTATCTGCATCATTCAGTAAAAGAAGGCCTTTAGATGTTTCTAATGTTTTTCATTTTGATGTTTGTTTTTGTACCTAGAAAGTTGTAAAAAAAYAGTTCATAACTGACTGAGTTATACMAATTTTTCATGTGTTACGAATGTGATGAAAAAAAGGAGCCTGTTTACTGATCAGCCTCCCTGCCAATTATTTGCCGACCAATTAATGAAAAAACTGTACGGGAGAAATGCAGATTATGACTTTTTCCCAGACGCTGCGTTCTGTAAATGTTACTTTTTTTGAGCTAAGCAGCTGGTGACCTYAATTTTCCATTAGAGGAGCCTCTGCAGAAGAAAAAAAAACTATGACAGCTATTTTCTTTTGAAATGTTCCACTGCCTTATACCTTTCAGATCATTAGGCTGACTGATGAGCCTTAATACCACTTCATACTGAAAAGTGTATTATTTGCAGAATATTTCAGGGCTTCTGGCTCCATCCACAAACACACAGGGGGATACGACTTCTGGAGCATTTAAAGTCAGAGAGGCTGTTTGTGACAGGTTGTCTCATTATCTGCGCAACCTGACCAACCTGCGTTCAAGTCGACCTTTAGATCAACAAAAAAGGTCAGCGCACCGCAGCGCTGCGGGGCAAATAAAAACTGCTGATGACCATAGTTGATAACAGAGTAGAGGGTAGAGTTGGTTTGCTGCATATAGATTATTACAGAGATGAAGCTGAAGTTTATTTAGACACGTTTCCCCCTCGGCTCTACAAACTTACAGCCACTTACCGGAGATTTTATTCAAACGGATAAATTAAGTTATAAATAAAAGTAAAAGAAAAGGCAACAAATGCACGTGGAGGTTTAAACAGCAACAGTTATAATCAGCATTATTTAAACTTTTAGCCTGTTTTCTATAAATCAGAGAACTGTGATGGCAAAAGCTGGAAAGAAAAGATATGTTGAAGACAAAAACTTTTAAAAAGGAATGTCAGTTTGCATCACTGGATCTGTGTTAATTGATACCATAAACATATAGTACTCTTCAAGCTGCATAGTGCTTGAACAGATCAGTTTAAAAATATTAATTAAAGGGGGCCTAGTATGCAAAATTCACTTTTTAAAGCTTTTTTTTTTACTCAACTTTGGGTATGTACTTCTTGAAAAAGCAGTCCTAGGACCAAAAAAATGCACCCAGGGGCATATTTACTGTAAGTAAATGTATTTTTAATGTATATTAATGACAAATTTTATACTTCCTACATTTTGTGATGTCACAAGCCGTACGACAACCCACCGGAACCTGCGTTCAGCCCCTCACCTAGCCTAGCAACCCCCGGGTGAGGCTCCACCTCCTCAGTATAAAAAGCCATCACGGTTGTTGTTGTGTAATGCGCAGCTCATTTCACAACAAGCCTTCTAATAGGGCAACGGGTAGAGTGTTGGACCAGAGAGAGGGAGACAAGGGTTTGAGACCGACACGGACACAAATTATTTAACTATTTATTTTTGTTCGTTATGAAAACGTTTTCTCATGTACCTCCATTGTTTTTATCTTTAGCCTATTTGTTCGAGTTTCTGAGGTATTTTGACCGCTGCTGCTCCCATTACCTGCCCTGGTAACAGCATACAGAGTGAGCGAAGAGCTCCGACAGGAGGAGGGGGAGAAAAGAAAAGCTGCGACCACAACTCTGCCTCTGGGTCTGACTCAGGGTCTCATATACTGTATATGGTTGTACAACGGAGCTTCTGCTATTATTAGCCATGCTAACATAAACGCTGGCTTTGGAGGGCGGAGTTAATGTCAACAGATTTTTGGAGGGCGTTACCAACAGAGCTCATTAACATAAACAGCTTGTTCTGAACGGAAGTCAGAGCAGGCAGAACTAGAAAATGGGAAATTTTATTATCTGAGAATTATTTTGTTCATTAAATTGTATGAACATGGTCTGGATAGCCCACAGACATACCAATAAAATTTCTAGGACCTATAATTGGTCTCCATTAAATGTTTGTCACCAGAACATCCACTTTTTAAAGCAGACATTATTYTTGTTCTTGTCTTCATAATTTTAAATCTAAAAAAGTTGGTTCCTCTTTGAAACGTTCCGTCTATTCTCCAAGAGACTTTTTCAGTCTGAGGAGTTACAGGTAAACTCRTATAAGCAATACTTTGACATTGTGGATCAACAAGTTTAACAGTGACAATCAAAACTGGCTGTTCACATGCTAAAGAGGACCATCAGTCTAATYACTGTTAATGCYCTGATGGAYGCTTATTGTTCACAAAGGGCTGAGTCATACTCACAATAACAGCTTTGTAGGAGGGGGATCAACCGTTTGACACAGACAATTCCTCTTTATAAAGATGCTCTCTGCCTCTCTCTCTCTTTCCTCTTTATCAAGGATAAGAACATTCCCTGAATGAGTGACAGCTGGCCTGTAGATGAGTGTAAACTGCAGAGTCTTAATCTGATACTGTTGCTCTTCTGTGCTGGGCCATCCTTTTCACAAAAACAAGTTGTTCCCCTCTTAAAATGCTGCTATTGTGAATATGACTCAGCCACTTGTGAACAACAAGCACCCATTAGGGCACAAATGACCGATTGTTAGGCGGATGGTCCTCTTCTGCATGTGAACAAACAGTTTCGATTGTCACCGTTAAATTTGATCCTATATGAAAGTATTGCTTATAARGCTGAGTTGGAGAAGAGATGAAACATTTTTTCAACAAAGAAACCGTTCAGAGCACCTGACTCAACTTTTAGATTGTTATATCTGGATTACTGAGAAACACTGTGAGTCATGTTTCTGGATAATTCTCAACCTTACTTTTTTCCTCATCTATTTTTACACTTTTTGAAGAAAAACATAGTGCCACAACTTAACGAGAAGAGAACAACGCACTGTTTTTTTCACAATTAGGTCTCAAAGTTTCTTAATCTAATCGCAATTTATTCTTATACCCATCTATCAGACACCAATTGGTAGGGATGTCCTGATCAGATGCTCAGTATCAGTATCGGTGGCAGATATGGCCATTTTTTWAAAAATCGGGTAGAATCAGATTTAGTCATGTGACCRGGCCGATCCAGTTTTCACGACAGTTTTCAGCATCATCATGCTTCACAACTGCTGTTAAGAAGACAAGACGCACACAAGTATGCTACCATGTCCACAGTGTGGGAACACTTTTCAATGGAAAACAATGATGCTGAAACTGCATCTTGCAAAATCTGCAATCAGGATGTTCCTCGTGGTGGGAACAGCAGGGCTCGCTTTATTACTATCAACCTTGCCATTTGGAAAGAAATAAAGCATTGGTATCAGATCGGTATCGGAAAGACTAATCATTAAAAAAAATCATATTGTATCGGGAGCCAAAAAATCTGGATCGGGACATCCCTACCAATTGGTCTCAAGGTCACACGTCCTCCTAAAGTTGATCAAATTGCTCACTTTCTGACTAATTTCTAATTTGAGTTCCAGACGCCCACAACAACTCACTGGTTTCTAAATATCTTTTCATCAGAATGAAACAAAATGACACAACTTCTAAACATCTAAATATAAATAAATAAATCCAAGTTTTAAATATTTGATAGAAAGTGATGAAAAGCTAACTGAATTATTGTACTGCTTATAGCCGGTTATAAATGGCTGCAGGATGATGACAAACAGAGCTGAATGCCAGTGTACACAGACTCTCAGGAACTCAGGGAGATGAACAGGTGCTTCAAACAGGAGGACGATCTCTGGTGGCTTCCTTTGATTTCTGTCTTTGCTCTGTTCGCCTCCCAGATTATCACCGGCTGGCAGAGAAAGGAGACGCTCCACAAAGGGACTGATCTTTCTTTAAAGAGGAAGAGGAGGAGGAGGAGKTGGGTGATGTGGATGTGAGCCAAGATGTGTCTTTAACACGAGGGAGGAAGTTTCCTGAGAGTCGGCAGTGAAAAGTGGAGTGAAGAAAGGCTCCGAGCTGAATAAATAGGAAGAGTTAAACGTTCGGCACTAGAGATGCAACGATCAGTCGGCCGGTGAGCTGATTTTAGGCTCGACTGGTGACCGGCCTCRTTTCCTACTCCATGAATGAACCAAAACCAAACAGTGATTAAAATTTCACAGGGCCGTAAATGTTGACAATTAGTTGTGAATGACAATTTTGAGAGTGTTTTGTTTCGCAGAAATTTTGGACATTTAAAAAAAATCACTTAAAAAGTGAGGACATAACTTCACAACATCAAAGGTCCATATAAGGTTCTCCATTCTGCTTTTCTATAGCTTCTTGGTCATTCGGTTTTTGTTTTATGAATAGATATTGAAAAAGAAAAAAATGGATGGTTATTCGCTATATTTTTTACTCTAAAAACAGGGAAACGGTCCATTGYTTACTTTTTCTCAAATCAGAAATTTAACTCTTGTCGTTATCAGACCATTTAAAGTGGAAATTTTTAATAACAAACAGCTGCCGATAAATAAATGACTACTTTTGATTTTTTTAAGAAACTACATACTGTTATTTTTATTAATATAGCTAGTCTAACTAATTTCTCTAAAAAATCAAACTTAAATGGTCTGATAATGGGATGAATAAACACATTTTACTTTATAACTAGCTAACCAGGCAGCTGCAATAAATAAATACTAGCTAAGTAGTTTCTGTAAGTGTAACCTAATCACAGGACAGAGCTGCTTTGACGACTATGTTAAACTTCCCATTTGAGAAAAATTAAAAGATGGACAATTTTTCTGTTTTTGGAGCATAAAATGAAATTAGAATAACCATTAGTTTTTCAATATCTGCTTTTAAAATAAAAAAAACGAAAGACCAAAACGTGCACAGACCCTTCAATGAAATAATAAAGCTTTTATACAACATCAGGGGAGGAAACTGGATTTAGGGAAAAGAAGTATTTGAGTCCTGACAGTACAGTTTCTTACAGAAAAGGATTAGGTCCACAGAGAGAAAATAATAATTTCCCTGTGTTCGAACTGTAATCTCAGAATTAAAAAAAAAAAAACAATTCGGGGAAAAATATGTATGTATATTTTTGCTTTGTGGCCCTAATCCTCATCTGCAGTTTCTTCTGCCTGTGTGGAAAATGTTCATCTACTGGAGGAAGYAGTCATCCTGAAACAGTCTGAAAATGACATTTTTTAACTAAACAAAAATTTTATTTTTGTATAAATGAAATATATTTTGTTGAAACAAAAACCCTGCTGGAGTGAACATCACGTTGCTTTTTTGTGTTCAGGCTGTCTCCCGAGTTCTTGGCTCTCGTTGTGATTGTGGCCACATTGCAGATGGTCACCCCTGAGCTGAGCGTGTGTGTGTGTGTGTGTGTGTGTGTGTGTGTGTGTGTGTGTGTGTGTGTGTGCACGCGTGTGTGTATTCGACAGTCCCGACGGTTGGCTTGAAAATGAAAATCATCAGTATTCCTCTCACTCTGGAAGGAATTAGCTGCCAGAACAGTGCTTTTTCTGTCAACTTTGATCCCGGCTCTCGTCTCCGGAGCCGTAAGTTGGACAACAAACCGAGATCCTTACAGCTCGTTAACGGMGCGACGAGGGGCCGGCGCCTCGGGCGCAGTTCAGTGCGGACCACGTGCACGAGGGGAGTGGGGAAAACAGTACAACACAAGCTCGATCTTTTCCAACTTTCTMCGTGCTTTTAATCAATTCCTGTCTCGTAGAAAGAAAAAACTAATAAATTAGTTCAGCCCCTCAGCTGTGAAATTAATCAAGTGGTCAAATCTGGTGGTAACCCGTCGACAATACGCTGCTTGAGATAATGATAGTGGAGAGTAATGACGCCTGCTGCATGCTTCTTTTCTTTAATGCCACAGAACATTTATCATCATTATTTAAAGATCCTGACTTTAACTGAACAGGATACGAACAGATGAAGTGAAGCTTTAATGTTTTTTTAATAAACTGAGTAAATATAAACTCACCTCAGGTCTTCGGTGGTCCTCGCTCGGATCAGAGGAGTCTCCACKGAGTGTCCAAACACAGCACCTTCTGAACCTGCCGAGCAAATCTACGCTTTAGGTTTCACATCTGTTCAGTTTCATTTGACTAAACGCAACAAACTGAGAATGATGAGGCCATTTAGAAGAACAGTGAAAGAAACCATTAAAGCAGCACGATATATCTTCAAAAGATGCCAGGCCTTTAATTGGCACGCAAGTTTTATCTTAATTACGTGATGATGATAAACGTTTGGGAAACTGTTTAACCTTGCAGGGGTGGGCAATCGTGGTCCTCGAGGGCCGCAGCCCTACATGTTTTACATGTTTCCCTGCTCCAAAACACCTGATTCAGTCACTACTCTTCCAAGTTCTGCAGTACGGAGGACCGACACTGACATAGTTAGAAATAAAAGCAGAAATAAAAAAATGAATCCTTTAAAGGCACAGTGTGTAGGATTTTGTCAATTCTTTTAGCCGAAATTGAGATAATCACTAATGACAATAATAAAAAACATGTCTAATCA
>NW_013952671.1:11120-12670 GCF_001266775.1 Austrofundulus limnaeus
TAAATTATTTGTTCAAATATATAGACTAATTTATTGGAACTAACCTGAAAAATAAAGATGAAAGTCAATTAAAATATAAAACAGGAGATAAAGTTCTCCTTTTTTAAATTTTATTGGTGCATTTTAAGTGTATTTATTTAGTGGTTCATATAATTCAGTTTTTATTTCTAATTATGTCAGTTTTGGTCCTCCGTACTACAGAAGCCTGATAATCATCTATTCATTCATATCAGGTGTGTTGGAGCAGAGAAACAAGTAAAACATGCAGGGCTGCGGCCCTCCAGGACCAGGACTGCCCATGCCTGATATAAAGGTCCCGTTTCACAAAGGTGTGAAAGTAGAAAAAGCAAACGGCAACATGTTTATTTGTCAGATTTATTCTTCATACAGGATCCACTGAGCCAGTTTACCTGTGACGGTGAACTTCTCTGTCGTCATCGTGACTTCCTCCTCGTCTGCAGTGAATAAGAGTCGCCCGCTGTTTCCGCTTCTCACCTCCAGCCGCCGACACTGAGCTTCCACAGCTTCAGGCCCTGCACAAAAAACCAGCAAGCGTCTAAGCATCTCAAGTTCTGTTTAGTCAAAACGTTCTGTGGAAAGCTGGCTCTTCAAATAAAAGTAGCAAAGCTGTAGTTTAAAACAAATGAAATAAATAAATAAATAAATAAATAAATAAATAAATAAATAAATGAATGAATCACTGCTTGAGTGGATTAATAATAATTTTATAAATTCTTCCAAGTTTATAAATTACTGTTTTCCAGCTCGGTAAAATATTTCACACCAAAGCTGTGCTACAGCTACCACATATTAGCTGCTTAGAAATGATGCGTTCACTGACTGGAGAGAGAAAAAGAACTAAACAGATTCTTGAGGGTCAGATCAGTTGGGCAACAACTGGTCAACATTAAAATTGGCCAGTTCCAGTTACAATCTGTTTAATTGGTGTATTCCTACCAAGGATGGACGTTTTGCATTTGTCAGCTGTTATTCAACTTCTAATTTGTTCTATTCTCCCAGCTGCTTTCCCCACCCACTTACTAACCACTGCTAAAAACAGACAAATCTGCAGGAATTCATGCGTTCCTTCGTGTGTTTGCTAATTAACACAGACAAGTGACAACTAACTATTTAAAAAGCATAGAAAGCCGTTTTAAGGAGTGCTAATTTTATCTGCAGCTTTATGATTAAGAGCTGTGAATCATCATGATTAATTCAAGTTTACTCCAAAGAAACAGAAGCTTCAGGGACAGAGTGTTGTACTGCTGCCAATTCTGCTAAAGCTGAGGTTTATTAATGGGAACACTGACTAGGCGATACAGCATTAGCACCCAAGCTAATAACATTAGTTCAGGTACCAACACCATTTATATATTACTAATAAATGTGTGGTAATAGCATATATATTGTATATACTGTAGCTAACACACTATCACCAATTCTTTGCTCGGGCACCAACGCTATATCGCCTTAAAGGATTTGCTAGAACAAATATAAGTGTGTGTGTGTGTGTGTGTGTGTGTGTGTGTGTGTGTGTGTGTGTGTGTGTG
>NW_013952671.1:13347-33490 GCF_001266775.1 Austrofundulus limnaeus
GTACTGTAATGTACTGTTTTCATAGTCTTTATTTTACAGTTGAAGTAAATATTTATCAAATAATATCTAATGTTAGAACTAGTTGGGGTTCTTTTATTTACACATGTCCAACAGGTCGATATAGAGGGGGGATCTGGCAGAGCTAACCAGCAATCGTAATTTTCACTTTATAAACCTTATGAAATAAAATATGATGGCAGAAACAGATGCTGGGACTCCTTTTTTTTAAAACTTTTTTAGCAATGATGGGTGGACAGTAGGTAAAAAAAACTCCTTGACTGTCATATAGAGGTTTTTAAAGTAAAAAGAAAAACAGTCGTGACTGTTGAATTAATTCTTCAGAGCCTCTCGTTTTAACTGGACCTTGAATATTAAAACATCACTGACCGTCTCTTGTGTAAATGAAACCAAAATTGACAACCAACTTTCTCTGGTTTGAACCGTAACCAGTATCTGGAGACGTGCACCACAGAAAACTCTGGACATTTACCCACTGTGAGCTGACCAGTCAGATGTCCTCGACTGTTCCTGGCGTTCAGCGTCACGTTCTTTTCTGACCGCAACACCAACAAGCTGTCCTGAGAGAAGAAATTATTCGAGTCAGTTAAAAGTAAGTTGTCTGCAGTGAAAAAGCTCAGACAAGTTTTATTTTATTTTATTTCATTTTATRAAGATGTGTTTCAGCACACAGAGGTTTGTGTGTCAGATGAAGATGTGCTTTTTCCATCAGTGACATCTACGTAGGTGTTTACCTCCTTCCACTGAAGACCTCTTCTGCTTTCTGGCAGGTTTTTTTTCTTTTCTTGCAACTTTATGTCTTTTTGACATTTGAATGAAGGCACATTTGCACACGACATGCATACTGATCAGGCTTAGAGTCKGTGCAGATTTTCCCTTTTTTATCTCATTTTTCTGGAAACTCTGCAACATGAAGGAACTACAAAGTCATCTTTGTTTAAAAAAACAGAGAGAACAATGTGCTGCATCAAAGTAAAGCGTACCCAACAAACTGTCAGACGTAATGTTTATCTTCAGGAGAGGAGAACTTAAAGTAACGTTCGTGCATTTCAAAAAGCCTGTGAAGATATCATTCTTTGTCCTTGGGAGCAAACTGAACAATCTGCTCTGGTTTTGTTGATCTTGTGATTTCTTTTATATGAATATGATTATATTTTGGTCAAACATATTACTGGTAGGTAGAGGGTAAATACTTAAAATGCTTGGCACTTGGAATATAACAACTTATACTCTACTAACTAGTATTTATCCTAACATTGATCTTATGATAATGACTAACAAATACTCTAAAAAGTCTGTTTTTATCATCAGGACTCCCGAAAGTCCAGTGCAGCAAAACTTTTAACACATTACTCAAGTTTCTGGAATAGTTTTCAACAAATTGCTGCTGTATCATCACATACCAGCTTTGCTTAAAATTTCATCATTTTCCTTATCTAAGTCCAGCTTGTTTGCAAAGGTTCACGGTAGGGTGATTCCAATTTAAACTAGACTCCTTAGAGGTTTATTGTGAACTTGGTTGAGCGTAATAGTTTCCATTTCTTATTCACAGGAAAGAAGTTTTAGAAAAAGCACGGATTTAACAAGGGGCTACATAAACAAACAGTATATTTATTCATATGTTAGACTAGAAGTAAAGAAAATATCAAGAATGGTCATATTCGTTTAGTTTTTAAAAGTTATAACCAAAGTTCTCTTTAGATCTATTCCACACAGAGGAGTGTGGGCCAGGCCTGGCAATGATGACACTGTTTTTAAGATGACATGCCACAACTGGCCGGTTGTGGTTTGGTTGATGTGGCCCAAATCTGTCAATGTCACAAATGGCCCAGTTGTAGTTTGGTTGATGTGGCCCAAATCTGTCAATGTCACAATTGGCCCAGTTGTGGTTTGGTTGATGTGGCCCAAATCTGTCAATGTCACAACTGAGCCGGTTGTGATTTGGTTGATGTGGCCCAAATCTGTCAATGTCACAATTGGCCCAGTTGTGGTTTGGTTGATGTGGCCCAAAACTGTCCATGTCACAACTGAGCCGGTTGTGATTTGGTTGATGTGGTACTGGCTCATACATGGGAAAACCTCTAACAAACCCTATCTGAGCAATCAAGTGGTTGTCATTCTTTGTGGTATTAGGGTCGAGTTAGTGTATTGTGTGGCTGTATTGTGTGGGCCAGAAATGGGCCAGACAAATTTAGTTATGTGGGACCAATGCAACAACAATAAACACTTGATATGTTCTAGCAACATGCAGTAAAACTTTGACTATTTGAAAAATACGTGTAGTTTTGACTATGGTCAAAAAATGACCATAATGTTGTCTTGGACAGACTTTTCAAAAACCAGTAATGATTTTAAGCCTCGGTAAACACACGTGGCATTTACAGACACCAAAATCCCAATTAGAGCCAATTATAATACTGAAACACAAACTTAAGAGGTTTATCCAATAGTCTCTTTGGGATGCTAATGTTAACTCAAGTGTCTAATTATCTAGAGTTTGTGCAGTGTGAAACTTGGCAGAGGTCGTCTGGTTCATTCTCATCCCCTTCTTGCTTTGTTCAAATATCAAGGCACATCATGCAGTTCACCAGCAGGCATGGGATCGTGAAGAAATTAGCACTTTTGATTTATGGCATCCTTTTAAAGAGTTTACAGGTCTTAAATTATCGTCTTTAGGGATTCTGWCAGAGAAGCTGTTGCTCTTCCAAGCACTTCTCTGAGATTACATGAAAGGGATAATTTTAATCGCTGCGCTAGTTACGGAAGGTCAAGTGTGGATCAAAGTGAAAGCACATAAATGGATCGAGTGTTTGTAGGTGAACCAGGCCCCATCAGGCTGAAGAATTACCATGGCCGCAGTAAGGCAAAGGACGCCTCCCTGCATACAATGAATACTATCTCAGATGAAAAACACCATCAAAGTTCAAAGGGTGCAGTTTTTCATGCTTTTCTGTGATAAGCTTAAAACTAAATGCAAGAATTTGAAGCAAAACTAAAAATGACAGTGCTCAAAACGTAGAAAAAATACACTTGATGACAAATAATTAAGCTCTGAGAGGGAGTTGATACCATCCATTAGGCTTGGGCGGTATGACGGTATAGTGGTATAACTCAATACTGAAATATAAAATATACAGTAAACTTCAATTTAAAATTAAATTTAAATTAGTCACTATTAAATTTTGCTCACTCTTGCCATTTTGACCAATCCCCACAACTTTTCTAATCAGGTCTTCCTATTTTCACTTCCTGGAATTCAGGCCTGAAACATGAAACCATTTTGATGACAGAAAATCAAATCTAATATTAAACACTGAAATCTGAGTCAATTTCCTGATTACGTGAAAGTGGTGAAAATTTGTTTTGCCCGAAGTGCAACATTTWTGTTTGAACGTAAAATGAAACTTCTTTCACGGTGTAACGTGTGAGAATGGTTGGGCATATTGGTTTTCAGTCAGACGGGCTATGACTCAGCTAGAAGTGGTGATGATGAGAGGTGAGGGAGGCATTCTCCCTTTAAATGGAGGAAATATAATTTGGCAACAGAGCAATGTATTGCTCTGTTGCCAAATTCTCACATTAGGATRAAAACAAAGTACATGTATCCACCATTCTATGTACAATGACCTTGTTTTTTTWAAATCAAAATGCAACACTGTCAACCTCAAAGTGTTTCTAACATTTTCGAAAATGTTTGATTTCTGAGACAAAGCTGCGAGTCTAACCAGCTGATGTKTTTCTTCTGCAGGTGCAAATTTAAGACTAGTGCTTACTCTGACACATCTCATGTGCACATCAGTGAGACTGAGTGAAGTTTCCTTCAGAGAATGTTACACTTGCATCTGCCACTATTTATAGATCAGTCTAGGCTCCCAGAAAACAAAAACGTGAGGCGGCAGTCTGAACAACAATCTGATTAACTGGATCTGGACACTTTTTTTCCTTCACTTTGCTTTAACTTTTTCTGTGTTTTGAATTGTAATGAGAGTTTATGGYGGCAAGTACAAATTTTAAAACGTTATTCCACTCAGACAGCAGAATCTTTGCTAATTAATCATTTCCACRTATTGGAGGTATCTGGAAATGAGGTGTTTTAATAAATTAACCTTCCTTTTAACCTGCAAATATATTTATGGCACATCACTATGTTCATTGCAGTTTTTGTTCTTGACTTATTAAGTCAAAGCAAAGCAGCCTAATGCACTGATGTATTCCCTCCATCTATAATCTCTCTGCCATTGACGCATTTTCTCGATTGAGAAATATTGAGTGACTTTTCGATGTTTTTGTCTTGAATATGTCTGGTGTTGGAAGATAAAAAGGCCACTAAAGGCCTCTGCATGCTCCCTTCCAACTCTCATTTGCTCTCATTGTCGCAGTTGCATGACAGAAATCTYGTCATTTTGTCTGCAGCTTCCACCCCTTCTTGTCACAACCCCCAGGGAGAACTTTTCACCTCCTTCACCATAAGAAATGATTGTGATTGGTCACTGTATTTTGCTTCAAATGGTTTGTTTTGGACGAGACTGACGAGCTAACAACTTGTCCAAGCAGAGACCCAAGTGTCCTGTCATAATAACGCTTAAAGTCCTACACCCACCATTTTTTTATAGTGCATATCTAGCAAAATCACATTTCACTGTTTGCGGACTCAGTCTTTTGCAGATTTTTTTTTTTACAGTATGTGACTTTTGTTCTGTGCCCACGCCAATCAAACGCACCTTTTCATAATTTTTCCAGTGAAGCMAAATGCAAGAAGGTTTTCAGGACACTCCAGAAGAAGGTCGAATTACTAGGTTTACTTCAGCTTAATTCACTATAAGAAGAACGAGATAGCGATAAGGAATACCGTAAATCTGTAAATCATCTTCTTTGCAGGACAATCAATATCATTATATCAACTTTCTGCTTGGCCTTCAGAGGAGTCGGACGCTTTTTGCTCTCTCTCCCGAACCTCCCTCTTTTCCCTGCTTTGCTGCTGGATCAAGCCTTTCTTCTACCTATCGTTCGACGACAAAAGAACTATGGATCTGGTCAACTGGTCTCTGAATGGAATTGATGTCATTTTTTCCACTCTGAGATTAGAGCGTGGGGAGCGCAGTTGGCTCAGTGGAACTGTGGCTGCGGGGCGAGTTTCAGGTAGCCGAGGGTGGAATCTGATCTGCTTGGCACTTCTTTCCATTGAGGACGTCGAAGATGTTTTTATATTTGGATTTATGATAATGGGATTCCTGCTGATCGGCTGTGAAGGAGTTCTGGTTTATCGGAAAATGAGAAGGACACTGACAGCAGTCCGGGCCTGTGAGAAGCTGTCAGTGACCCTGGATGGGACCTCTCGTATGGTGAACAGACAGACTCAAATGATGGGGGCGTGGGCCAGCTGTGGTCCCTGGACTTTGCTAGGACCGCAGCCCAGCAGCGTGCCCGTGAGGAGTAAGGCAACATCTGGGTGAAGCTCATACGGGAGAGGCGAGATGGTAACGAATCTGGATTATTGGCATTTTCACAACACAGAGGCTCAGTTAAGACTTTAAAGCAGTGGAAGAAAAGTCTGCTGTTTGCTCTAAAGAATTTATTCCTATCATCGGATCCCACAGATGTGTCCTTGGATGCAGCTGATAAAACCTCACTGGATGATATAGGGAGGAAGCCTTGATCCCCCCCTCCCTCCAACCCCCACCCGTGTCTGGAACCCGGTCTGGAGGCCGTGCTGGGTGGAAACAGAGAAACTGAACTCTGGTGATCTGTGTCTGACTGATAACAGCTGGTTTGGACTCTGAAGGTCTCTGATTTGGTTCAGGCACTCTGCCCTGGATGTCACCAGCTCCTCTGCACCCCTTCCCCCTTCCATATGTTTGTCCCCCCACCTTCCATATGTTTGTCCCCCCCCCCGCTCCTTAGCTGCTCCTTTCGCAGAGTAGTTTTTTTGTGCGCATGCTCGAGTGTTTTTCTGTATAACACAGGATCAAAGCTCTTTTTTTTAAACTCATCCTTCCCATGTGTGTGTGTATTCTAAACTGCACGGTAGCGCACGATGTTGCGCATGACCCTGGACATTCATTCCCCCATGTTTGTTGTGTTTCTCCGGACGGATGTTCTAAACTGCATTTCGTTCTGCATTGCATCTTTGATGTTGTGTGTGAATGACANCAACTAAACATGGGCATAGTAACAATATTATTCTACATGTATACATTTTAAGCAACTAAGGCAAAAATGTAAATAATTTAGAAAATCTTTTCAGGACCCCACCTTGATGTTTCAGGACCCCACTTTGGGTCCCGACCCCAACTTTGGGAATCACTGCTCTAAAGAATTTATTCCTATCATCGGATCCCACAGATGTGTCCTTGGACGCAGCTGATAAAACCTCCCTGGATGATATGTGTGGAGGAAGCCTTGATCCCCCCCCCAAACCCCACCTGTGTCTGGAACCTGGTCTGGAGGCCATGCTGCGTGGAGACAGAGAAACTGAACTCTGGTAAACTGTGTCTGACTGATAACAGCTGGTTTGGACTCTGAAGGGCTCTGATTTGGTTCAGGCACTCTGCCCTGGATGTCACCGGCTCCTCTGCACCCTTTCCCCCTTCCATATGTTTGTCCCCCCCCCCGCCGCTCCTTAGCTGCTCCTTTCGCAGAGTAGTTTTTTTGTGCGCATGCTCGTGTGTTTTTCTGTATAACACAGGATCAAAGCTCTTTTTTTTAAACTCATCCTTCCTATGTGTGTGTGTATTCTAAACTGCACGGTAGCTCACGATGTTGCGCAAGGCGCTGGACATTCGTTCCCCCATGTTTGTTGTGTTTCTCCGGACGGATGTTCTAAACTGCATTTCGTTCTGCATTGCATCTTTGATGTTGTGTGTGAATGACAWTAAATGATTCTGATTTTGATTTATTTTCTTAAGTACCCATACATTTTACAGTTTATATTGAATTAAAGTTAATTCGTACAATATATTTTGTGTATTGGGAGAATATTTAGGCCTTTTAGGGACCATGTCCAATATCTTTCACAATTCGTGGGTACTCTAGATTGTAAAACCCAAGAAAATCGRAGGTTCACTTTAAAGGCATATAAAAACATCTATGTTCTACAGAAAATGTTGCAAATAATGTGCTAAAAAGAAATATGTATAAGTTTTCCAGCTAGTGGTTGGAACAAGGTATCACTTCTAGATACGCTGTGATGTCAAGAAAGGAACGCCCTCAAATGAGACGGTGAGATTTATATTGAACACCAAACTTATCTTTTATTTCTGGACAGACTACTCGTTGTAGGAACAAAATGTTGAATTGATGTGTTGCACAGTTCTGTGGAAATACAGCCAAGGAAGGAGTTTCACAAAACTCCAAAACATTCAAAAGAAATGAGTAAAGTTTGTCAGAGTTGAAGGACGGACTTCGCTTTATCTGACCAGTTCAACTGGAGGATTAAGAGTCATCAACGATGCAGACTTTTGTACTGTCAGTTTCATATTAAACTGTTTTTCTGTAGCTATTTTCAACCAAGCTGTAGCACGTCTTGTGCAGTTTGGAGGACATCCAGCGGGAATAAGACAACAACTAATATTCCCCAAGGTAAGGTCATTCAAAGAGCTAAACACAATAGGTGAAATGTTCATAATTTTTCAAAAAGCCACAGTTTGGAAGATTTGAATTATTTAAAATGAAAGTATTTATCTCACATATTTGATTGGAAATCCACTAAGGTTCTGATCACTCTGTAACTAAYCTAAAGGTTTCCTGAGAGGAGCCTGGGATCCATCTCCCAACAATAGGTGGTCCTGATTATGCATTGTGGGAAATTATTGAAGAGAAGAAGGGCAACAAACAGAAACAAAGAAGAGTAATCTCTCTAATCTAGGCACAAATAAAACTTCAAAGCCCTGCCAGGTTTTAGCTCAGAGGGAAGTCGGCCTTTCTTGTTTGATGAATTGATCAAAAAATTTCTCAAACACTTAAAGATTGATCTTAGTCCACAGCTTTAGAAAAGTATTTTCTTCCAAACACCTTTTCCCATATGTTTCATTCTGCTGTGCCCRTTTGAACACTGCCAGTGTCAAAGTATCGATCAGCAGGAAACTTTGAGCTACTTACTCTTCTGGACTGGATCTCATTCACGTACAGAGGCATCTGGAACTCACTGACTCCCTCCAGGTTAACGCCGTCCTGGTTCAGCTGGAGCTTCCCCATCCCATCCTGAAACAACCAGAATCAGTGGTGAGCTGTGTCCATGTTTGTGCTTTGTTTCCTAAGATTACAGATCTATAAAGCAACACAGCAGCTGAATCTTGCTGCTGCTGCTGGACTGATTTTGATAGAGTTGCTGCTGGTGGACAGGCAGCAGCACTGAGTGACGGGGGCGAAGCGGGACATGGCATTGAGGTGACAGGGGTTTAGACACAGTTTGTCACTGACAGGCTGCCTGCAGTGGGAGGGAAGTGAGGAGGAGGACACAGCTCTGGATCTGATGGGATCATTTGCGGAAATGACAAAAGAATTAACCAGATTTACAGCCATTCAGATGAGATGAGTTGACTCAGGACTGCTGATAACATTATCACGGGGTTATTTTTAACGTTGCTGGCATTAATATAGCAGTACTTTTTGGTAAAATTCCAAAAAGACCTTTAGTGTACTGCAAAATTAGTCACGAAGAGGCCTCAGGACCACCTTATGGAGCCATCAAATATTTATTGTCCATYGACTCAAGGCAGATGTCTGTCTGCTACTAAAATATCATAAACCACTGCACAGATTCAAATAAAACTCAAAATTAAAATTAAAATTAAATTCCGTTGTAATTTACTTTTCTTTTGGGTTATTTATTATATATTTTGGGTATAAAAAAGGGGCAGATATAAGATTTATTCTTCTTCTGCTGCCTTTCATTTTATTTGATTTTATTTTGATTGCATGCTTTTTGTTCTTTGTCATTTTGTGTTACAAATGAAATGAATAAATTTCTAAAATAAAAAAACTCAGAAAGTACTCATTGTTTGTACAAATACAAATAATACATTGGAGAAAATGCTGCATAAGTGTGGTTTGTTTACTTAGAGGTAGCCCCAGCTAGCATGGGTGTTAGCAAGTCATCAGAGTAGCCTTCTACAAGCTGCAATGATAAGCATCAGAGGATTTAATCCCAAATGGTTAGTTGACCCTAAATTTAGCAGATGACTCTGCAAGATTGTGTATGTTAAGCATGTTTTGCACTCTCTGAAAATATTAACAATATTACACACTTATTTTAAGGCTCTTGGCAGTTTTGAAAAACCTAGACGAGCCAGTTTGATGGTACACAATTTTTATTCATGTTAGTTTATTTTACTTATAAATGTGACCAGTGTTACATAGCATGTCTCATGATTCACTGGCTGATTAATTAATTAAGATTTAACTTAAGTGCAAATAACTGATATTTAATAGTTTTCTTTGTTTTGTTAAAACAGTATTTGAAGAGTGTGCCATTTTGTAACACTATAGTTGGTGTTTTCATCAACCATGTCTTAGAATAACCTCCATCTTTCATCACCAAAATTTAAGCTGTTAGGTGTGATGTTTTATTATTTTATTTGTTGTTTGATTCTTTTGTTTTTTACTGCATTTTATTATGGGTATCCCAAAACAACTTTTTCACTTCTAAAACGATACCAATATTGTTGCCTTGTTGTGTGTTGTCCGTTACCGATACTGACCCAATGTAACATCAGAAYGAATCCTACACACTTGTATTACCTCTTTGTGTATGGAAAGTTAAAATGTTTTGATCAGGGCAAACAATAGTCAACAAGAATAGGTATGAGAAAGACTGGTCCCATTTATTTTCATCCAACATGTTACTTATTTTTCTAACTTATATATAAGAATATTGCACAATTAATTACAATAATGAAATAATAAAACAGAATACCCTGAAAAATAACCACAATAAATCCAATAAAAACAAAATATACTTTTAAAATGTAATATAACTAGTCAAGGCCACTTAAGCTATTMATGCTGAATCCAAGCACTGTGGAACAGAAATCCTGACTGGACTACTAGACTGGGCTGCTTGTATCAAAATGCTTATATCAGTGATTTTAGATGCAGGCCAATATAATCCCATATTCGTCTTTTGGCTAGTATCGCCCATATTGACATCAGATTGGAACACCCCTACATTTTTTATTTTATTTTATTTTACAGTGTCCTTTAGTGCAATGAAAGGTGCCTTCAAACAAAAAATGTATTATTATTATTATTATTATTATTATTATTATTATTATCATCACATAATTACAAAGGCATATCTTCAAATTTCCTGTAAACGATTAGCATTTTTTAACAAAAACACAGTGGGCTGCCCTAGCGGCCCTACCATCAGGTTTAGCAGGTTTTCTGACCAACTGATTCACTTTTGGAGTCAACCTGACTGCCACAACCAACTCTTAAAAACCACAAAAATGGCTACAAATGAGGTCGTCAAGGCTTGACCAAAACTGCTCCAACTCTGTTCTTAACACAAGATGATCTTAATCCAAAACTCTGAGATGAAAAATGTCAAGTGAATTCCTTACATTTGAGGTTGAACTAAAAYCCAAAAGGTTTTTAGTTGCCACCTYAAGCTGTGTTTGTGTTTCATACTGAACAAGCTGGTCAGCTTATCGTGTGAAATCAGGCAGACTTTTCCTACCATAGGAAAGCTAATTAGACACAAATTGGCTCCTTGCTGTTTCTTTTTTTGCCAGAAAATACCCAACATAAAACACAGAAAGCTACAACTGCTGCACAAGATGATTCTGTTATTTAATGGACTGTGTCACGTCAATTCAGAACATTTCTGTCGCAGATAATTCAGCTAAAATTGGACAAGATTGGGTTTAGCCACAGCACAATGAGCAGAGAGTGGTACGAGGACAGCTTTTTCTGTGGAGGTGTTAGATCGGCCCTGAGGGATGCGCTGAAAGAGCACATTGAGCCGGCAGCACAAATGGAGGGCGCCGGTGGAATGCAGAGGCAGAGCAGCAGCAGGGAGAGCTCCATCATACATGAGAGCTGGGGAACGAGGACAGACAAGGGAACAAAATCAAAAGGAGCACAGGAGGAGGAGGGTGTGGGCAGAGCGGGGGTCTTTGTATGTCAGCAGACAGATGCTACAGTCACTCTTGAGCTTGTAGGGAGGGGGAGAATTGAACGTGAAAGGTCCAGTGGAAGGTGGGAGCGAAAATACGGTATTCAGAAATGCTGTGTTTGGGATGTTGCAGCGTTTTTCTACACGGTTGTGTTTAAAAAGTAAAGTTTGCCCCATTTGAAATCATCCTTAAAGACTTTTCTCAGATCCTTTGAAGTGGTGTTCTGTGGAAATGTGCAATATTAATATTTGGCTGTTGTAGCTCTTCGAAAAACCTACGTTTATAGAAATAGTTTATTTMTGACCAAACTGATGAGTTAGCAGCTTATTTGAGCAAGTCCAAAAGCCACAGCCTTTCCAACATCCCGTCAACTTCACACTACATGGTTATTTACATAAAAGGGTTATTTATAACAGCAACAACAACAACTAGATATAGAATTTGAGGAGCTAGAACATCATAATATTTCTGATGGAACAACCAACCCATAATTGACAGCTGTAAATATTTCTGCTACAAATACTGTAGTTGTCATAACTATTTATTAGGGGTGCAACAATACATGTACCCATATCAAACCGTTCAATACAGTGCTTTAGGTTCAATACACACTTGTATCGAACAATACAGATTTTTAACATTTATTTTATCAACTTGTCTTCTGAAGATGCTCTGTGCTGAAGGATCAGTGGATCTGTGTTCGACTACTCCACCTAGGCTGCATTGTCGAGCGCAGATCCACTGAGAAACTTGCTGTTTCAGCAACGTTTAATTTAAAAACTGTACTTTTGAGGTTAAACAAATGTTCATCATTAATTTAAATAAATTACAAATTAAAAGGGGGCATGGAAATTTCTCTTTTTTGTATCGAAAAAATATCGAACCGTGAGACTAAAGTATCGAACCAAACCGAATCGTGACTTTTCTGTATCGTGGCACCCCTACTATTTATGATGAAAATTTATTAAAGGGGGGTATTTTCCAGGCACATACTTCAGTTCTATACCACAATCAAGTAACTACGTTAAGGTCCTGCCACACTAGACAACTTATGAAACATTTCTTATTTCTAAATTGCCAATAAAAATTATATAATATTTTTATATTACTGTTTCTGACACTCCCACTTCAGCTCATCTTCACAACAATGCTTCATGCCATTTACAATTTTTTGTAGGAGTGATGGATTTTGTTGTAATAAAAAAAGAAGCAACATTATATAACATCAGTCTTGGAAAATGGTAACTCGGTATAAAATTGAACCTTAACCAAATAATCCCACGTCGGATCTGGAAAGCATGTTTTCTAAAGAACCAGAGCGAGGACAGAGTCTCTTACAAGACATTTCAGCTTCCCGGTCATCCTCTCATACATTTACGTCAATGTTAAGCTCCTTTTTGCAAAGAAATTAGAAATGTGGTTAATTATGAAGCTTTGTTCGCAATGAAACAAGACTGAGAAGGAGTTAATATCACAAGTTCAACTAACRTGCGTTTGCAATCACCTGTGTTTGCAAATTGCTGCTTTCACGAACCTGTGTGGGAGAGGCGTGGGAGAGGCGTGCTCTGGGGGGTGGGAGCTCAGCTGAGGACTGAGCTCCAGAGAGGAGCTTTACAAATAGATGGTGCTTTGCACCAGCAAGTGTTTAGGCAACTCCAAACGGCTACCGTAGCAGATTCAATGATTTCTCAAACATGCATCTCAAACACTCTGAGTGTGTTTTTGATGAGGGAACACCATTATACTGTAACATCATAACTCTAATAAATAGGTTGTATATWTGTGACCCATCATATCAAAATGAGGATTAAGTCAAATTTGGTCAAAATGACCTAACAACATTTTCAGATTCTTGGCTTTAAAAGCTACATTTTGATACCTGGACCATCCTGGTATCATAAGCTTATCCAGAGATAAGACTTAATTTGTCTTGTTGGTTACGATAATACATTACTGTTTAGTCTGAATTCTAATTTTACATCCATTTATTGAGTAATTTTTATGTTAATATAAAGAGTAAACCTCAAATATTATTTGTATATTAAGATTTACCAGTTGGAAAGAAACAAAAACTTTGGTAGCTCACAGGGAAAAATTCTAAATTTTAAGGTGTTTTTCCTCAAAATCAGGTTTTTTGTTGCTACAGCTCAAAACGAAAACTTCAAAAACAAATTTAGGATTATATTTCAGACAGTTCATTCAAATAATACATTGATAAGGCATTAACTACCTCCGCCAAGGGCGAGGTAATGTTTTCGGTCACGTATATTTTTTTGTCTGTCTGTCGTTCTGTCTGTGGACAACATTACTCAAAAAACTTGTGGACGGATTGTCATGAAATTTTTACCACATGTGGGTACTAGGCCAAGGAACTCACCTTTAAATTTTGGTGATGTTCCATATCACGATGCGGATACAGGAATTTTTTTTCTTTTAACACTCTGACATCGGCAAAGCTGTGATGCTTTCACAGGGCGTGGGTTTCAAAGTGTCCAGCAGGTGGCACTGTAGTATTGGTATGCCCCTTTGTAACTCTATTACAGGATGGGGGGAATTGGTCTTGGTGAAGGTTTGCACTCTCCGAGTGCTTCTAGTTCATTATATGTTGACAAAATGCAATTTTTACACATCTTTAAATCAAAACCCTATACAGTATCTGCCTATTTCTCCACGTTCCACTTTTGGACTTAATCCTCATTTCAATGTGATGGCTCACATATAGAGAAACATCTTTAAAATGGCAGTTTCATTACATTTGAGTAACGTGGCCCCTTCCACCATTTAAGTTGCCCATCTAGGGTGTCTCCTGACTGATGTACTGCTGGAGACAGGCAACAGCTAAATCCAGTTTTAAACATATCATGGTGGAAAAAACAACAGTCAGAGACTGCAACAGCTTTGAGGTGTGTTCTAAAAGTTTTCAAAGGCTGAAGGTGTTTAAAAGTACGGGAGTCCTTCAAGCTAGCTGGTAAATAGAGGGAGGTTTGTGCGCTCTGTAAAGTCTGCTTTTGGCCGAGCAGCAGCAGAACAACAAGGCACACAGGAGCTATGATAAACTACTAATTTAAAAACCTGATAAGAGCCAGGACAAAACTCTACTATAATACAAATGGGAAATTGTTTTACTTTCATTACTTTTAGAAACTTGCTACATCCTGAGAGATTTGGAAGAGTGAAGTGCATTTTCTGATTCTACACCAACAGCACTGATAAGGTCTTTAACTAGTGGCACAGATTGATGGAGGGAGTTGGGAAGTCATAGAGATAGTCAGGAGACCCTGCCATCACAGAAAGGCTTTGTTGCCTTTGGGAGATTGTTGACAAAATGGTAAATTGTGAGCATTGTCCCTGAAAATGTCACCAGAGCTCACAGCCTTTGCTGGTTTTGATTTTGGTGGCGATTAACACAAGCGGTGTCAGCAGGTCCAGCTGCAGTCAAAGCCCACAACATGATAGCGGTTCGGGCCGTCTGCCAAACACATTTCAGTTCATGTTTGGAGAACTGGCTAAACTCACCACTGAAAAATTCATGACCTTAATGATCCAGACGGTGAGGGCCAGGTTGACAATCATGGTGACGAGGAGCAGCAGCAGGAAGAAGTAGATGCACCTTTTCCTCCATCCGCACAGACCCACGGGGTACGCRGCATCGCAGCCCGGTCGCTGCAGGTGCAGGGACTGAGAGGTGAGAAGAAACTGCTCCTGGGTAATCTGGGAAAAGAAACAGAGCAGCCTTTATGTTAGCTGGCAGTAGAGGATCCAGTCACTCTTCACAGAGGTTGTAAAGAGGTTATTACTCTGCGAGTGCCACCAAAATGACTCCACACTGTTAGTTTTAAAGTGGTGCTAGAAGAAAGAACGTCTGTCATGGTTATTAGATGGGTGCTGCTACAATCTGTAACATCCATCTTTGGTAATTAAATGGAGGCGGAAGAAGGATATTTGTTTTAGCAGTTATTACATCAAAAAGTTGATGTTTCAACATCTTAATAGAAGACTATAGACTCCAGAAAATGTATTTTCGCAAATAATAAATCAAGTTCTGCACCTAAAATACACTGTCTAYATGTCTGTTTTATTATTGGGATAATTTAGATCATTTAAGGGGTTGTGAATAAAAAAATCTGACTAAGAATGTCAATCTTTAGGCAGGTCTCATGAATCGATTTAGACTCAGTGGGATGTGATTATAAACAGATTACAGATGCATTATGATTGTCTTGAAAATTAAATGATTATTATTTTACATAACACCAATTTATAAATGTTCACTCACAGAGTATGCAATAACATGTTCAAAACACCTATTAATCAAAAGCTGCTGACCAACAATTACTGATGCTAACTGAACTGTTTCCCAATTCAGGGGCTGCAGCCCACATAGGGCACTTTTGAAGGCAGGTTACGTCACTGCGCAGCGTCATAGGCCGTCCCAATTCGCAGGTGCCTACTCATGCGGCGGAAAAAAAGAGGCCGACAAAACCTTGAAGATGTAGGTTGCATCTGAGTATGCTACACAGCCGACAATATCCCAGAATTCATTGCGTCATCATCAAACTAAACAGAAAAACAAAGATGGATGAGAAATTTTTTTTTACTTCTTTTGTTTATTTGGAAATTCTTGCCGAACAAATAATTTGTTTTTAAATGTGCAACTTATCTGATGAACTGTATGCCACAATCACAAGTACTTAGTATACTGGCGCTGAACCCAACATAATTTAAGTGTTGTGTTTTTTTTAATAACACAAAATTTTGTGAAGTTATACCTCCCATAAAAAGTTGTGGCATGAGATATAAAACCTAATGCAAACAGACTAGTCTCATTTCATAGCAGTTTTATGCAGCCTACCCAGACTACGTAGGGTGTAGCCTACGTAGTCTGGGCCCACTGGGCCGCAGTCTATGTGGGCTAGAACCCCTGAAATGAAACACAGCTTTGGAAAAGACCATAGAAGAGCTAACATGATTAGCATCGTGTTTATCACTGAAAGTTTACCCACAAATCAAACAATACAAATTCTTTACTAAAGACGGTCCACTTTGCTTGGAAACTTGCTCAAACTAGCCTTTAGCTCCTCAGTTTGGTCCTGCTCGGAGGTTGCCGCTATGTTCAACAATTAATACAATTTCTTCATAAACATTTCCACAGAATGTCCTGATGCATCTCAGTAATCCAGGTAGAAAAAAATCAAAAAGAAAAAAATAAGTAGGTCCTCTGGATGGGTTCTTCTTTGGTGAAACGATTCGTCTCTCCCCCAAGAGACTTCTTCAGTCTGATTTCAGGTGAACTCACCCTTATAAGCACTGCCTCCACATGGTGGACAAACAGGTTAGTCATATGCAAAATACAATAGGGAAAGAGAGACAAAAACAAGGGGACGTTGAACCCCGCTTGCACTCACTACATACACATAACAAAACACCAAATAACCACAGCCAAAGCATCCAAACCAGTAAGTCAGGTGATGGGGCACATGAACCTCTATGAACAATAGCGCTAATCGAGCCTATTGTTAGGCGATGGCCCTCTTTTGCATGTGACTAACCTGTTTGTCCACCCCATGTGGAAGCAGTGCTTATAAGGCTGAGTTCACCTGAAACTCATCAGACTGAAGAAGTCTCTTGGAGGAGAGACGAAACGTTTCACTAAAGAAGAACCCATCCAGAGAACCTACTTATTTTTTCTTTTTGATGTTTCCACAGAACTTCACTTCAAAATAATCTAAAATACAATAATACCAAACATAAATGTACATTTAAGAAAATAATGCACTTTACTCTGTGAATCATCTGTCATGATTAACTGATTACATGTCAGCTGTGAGAATAATTTACTTAGACGTGGAAAAAAAAGCTTTTCCAAATCAATTATTAATAATCTTCTGCCAAAATTGGTCATTAAGGAGCTAATTAAAGTGATTAATAAAAGTTAGTCTGGTAAACAAGGTTTTTGACCTTTCTGATTGTATTCATGTTCGCTAAAATGAGAAGCAATTTGTATAGATTTAATAACCTATCACTGCTTTCTTTTCAGCGCTAATTACTTGTTTACATTTTGTCGTCCAAATGCTTAAATAAAAAATAAAGTTACCATGAAAGAAAAACAGCTTCCTGCATCTGCCTTGTTAACTGCTCTGCCCAGGTGAAACTCTTAGCACCGTTTGCAGTTTTCTGGTCGATTATCTTTAAAAAGTCTAACCTGATGATTCAGATTTTGTCCAATACCAATTTTATTTTATAACAGACACTGTCAGGTGTTATAAGGTTACAATACACCCAAGGAGGGTCTATAGAACTGGAGTGCACAGAAACCACGTGACCGTGTGATTGGCTGGTGAAGCTAACGGCTAACGCTAAACGGTCAAGACTGGATTTCCCATTACTGTACATGTTGACAACAGAGCAGAAAAAAGGACTGACAATGTAGAAATCATTAAAACTATTAATAATAATATTAATCCAACCATTATTAATATTTTACAGTTTATATAATCTTATCTAATGTTTTAAATAATGCCAGAAAAGCTGTTTGTGTTATGGATTTATTAACAGAAGATAAACAGGAAAACGTCTCATTTCACAACACAAGTCAGCAGATTTGATCTTATTTAGCTCAATGTGATCTGAGCAGAACATAATGTAACAGTTTAAAATTAAAACAATCTTATAAAGTCGATATAATCACTGTTATTTGTTGAAYTGGTTAGCAGATAATAGATTGTGGAGCATATATACAGAGTGTAGCACTGTTGAATCATGCTACAATTTAAAACAAACTATTAAATATTACAGCTGATTTGTCCTCTGATTAATATTTTGACCTACAGAGTGTAAAATAATATTGTAAATGTGAGTATTTTTATGTTTCTGTTAGAGGAACCTGACCTGTTGAGAAGATGTTAGCTAATAGAGACAAATTTCATCCTATAACCAGAGAACATTTTCTAACTGTTGACTGGTAAATATAAATATTCTTATTTTTTATGACAGTAAGAAGAAATAATAAATATAATTTATTACTAGCTGAAGTCATCACTTTTCAACTAGCTAAAGTCTATAAGTTACAGGCTGACTTCAGGTCTGGTTTAGATCGTTACTTATAAATTACAATTTTTTCTTGTATAAATCTGCTGTTTTACGATTGTTGAATGAAATTAACATAGTTTTTAATTTATTGTAAAAACATGACCGATAATCTGTGAAACAGATCCGGTTCAGTTTGCTGTTTAGCTATTAGTTTCAATGGAGGCTGTGAGCTGTTGCCCTTTTAGATGCCATTTTTGCTCCTCCATGCTGTCACAGATGCTACCAGTGTATGGTATATGGGCGGGGCTCAGTCTAGTGAGCTTTATATTTAAGTCTATGGATACACCTTCGATGTTCCAGTCTTATTTTATTGAAAAACACTGAATACCCTTGAAACAATACAAACTTGTTTTAACTGGACAACAGTCCTCTCTCACAGCAGAGGAAAAGGCAAYGGTGGATGATTTTCAGACCTTTGCAGAGCCAGATTAGACTGGCTTCTCATGTAAGTACTGGCCGATAGCCGAACGCCCAAAATTAGGGCCTATAGATCAGATTTGTTGGTACACCCCTAGTTCAGTGCAAAGCCAAGCAACATTGTACGATATGCTAGTGCTCCTAAAATGTGTTGAGGATGATCCTTAGCTACTACCAAATCAAATTTCGTCTCAATATCTGCAAACCTGAGTAATTTGTAACCATTTTGTGAAGGATGAGGTTGATTAGCTGCAGCAGACAGCTTACCAAAAGATGTTGTGTAATGTATAGAGCTTGAGTTGTCCTCTCAGTGTCCACCACATAAATGTTAGCTCCATATCTGTAAAATTAACTGAGGTATGCCGATAGCTGAGGCAGCCATTTTGAATTAGAGTGACTCCAAAAGTTTACCAGCTGTAAACAAACACGTGCTCACACAGATCCGAGCAAAAAAACATCCATGGCCTTTTATCTTAGGCGATAACTGCCAACCGAACAGTGAAATAAAAGAGCTGATTTAAAGCCAGTAAAAGGTTCTAGCTGAGCGGCCCCAGAGACAGCGCTACGCGTGAGCTCTGTCTCGACATCGCAGGAGCTGATGTCCGTCAAGCGAGGGTTGTCCGGGTGAGGACGAGCGGCTGCCGTCCTCCAGCGGATCGGGACCGAAGGCTGGCAGAGTGGAAATCCCAATCACAGGGTGCAAAGGTTGACTGGGCTCTAAACTCTTCTGCACAGCTGCCTGATGGGATGAATTTACACTGAGCTGGCTACGTTTTACACACAGCTTCAAAACAAAATGTTCAGCAGTGGCAGATTTTAGTCTTTTTTTTTAACCGAACTCCTCACATTTCCACGGGAGCTACTATTAATTTATCACACTTGTTGTGTCAAACCTTTTTGATTGCTGACACAAACATCCATAATTGACACACCTGTGCACAGTTTCATCCCCACCGACAATATCCTGGATGGCGAGCTAATGAATAATTCGAAAGTCATAACCCACACGCTTTATTCGCACTCAGCATGTCATTAGCATTAGGCGCTGATGGCAGCCATCATTAGACTGTGGGTGTTTTTGACAGGCACTCATTAACTGGTCCAAGAAGAAAAGACTCTTCAGCTCTGTGAGCTTAAAGACTCTTTCCATGAAAAAAAAACCACTTGTTTAAGTTTAAAATAGAGCCAGGATATCCATCTACATCCTGTAGTTATTGCTTACTGTTGAACAGCAAAGATGGGCGATGATGTTTACGCATTCGCTTGTGTGTTAGTCTGTTAGCAAAATGTCTCATAAGGTTTAATGTAATCTTTGGATGTACGTCTACACTCACCAGCCACTTTATTAGGTACACCATGCTAGTAACGGGTTGGACCCCCTTTTGCCTTCAGAACTGCCTCATTTCTTCGTGGCATAGATTCAACAAGGTGCTGGAAGCATTCCTCAGAGATTTTGGTCCATATTGACATGATGGCATCACACAGTTGCCGCAGATTTGTCG
>NW_013952671.1:37105-38761 GCF_001266775.1 Austrofundulus limnaeus
ATCCAAGGTGCTTCATGAACCACAATTGGGTCCCAAGCCCAACTTTGCGAACCAAAGTGCAGTGGTTCCCAAAATTTTCGGCCTTTGACCCACAAAGTAACAGTAGAGACCTGAGCCCCCAACTGTTTCTGGATGATAAACATTTGTATCAGGTCAACAAAACACAGGCATAGTAACAGTATTTTTATACTACATTTATCCATTTTAAATATACTAACCTGACTCCTTTGTAACAACTGGCCAAAATGTAATTAATTCAAAAAATCTTTTCAGGACCCCACCTTGATGTTTTGGGACCCCACTTTGGGTCCCGACCCCAACTTTGGGAAACACTGAGAGTGGTTCGTGAGCGAGCACTTATTATTTTAACAGAACCTTTCRATGCTTGTACTTCTCTACAGCGACTCATTTCTTCTAACAGCAGCAGATCCTGTGATCTTCTCCCCTTTGCCTCCTACTGCTTGGCTATCAGCAGCGAGYAATTAAATGTGCAAACTGGCTGGAGTTCTAAGGGTGTCGTTCCAACATGCGGATCTGCAAACAAACTGGACTGATTGAGATGTTCAACTCCAGCAGCTTTGAGAAACACRCTGCAGCTATGAAGGTTGAAATGAGAAGTGTTTTGAAGTGAAMGTGAACCGAAAGTTGCTTGTTTGCGGAGCCGAAAGCGTTTCACGAAAGCGGCCATGAAAGGCAGATCGTGTAAATGAGGTCAGTGAATCATTTGGTCACTGGATATTCATTTTCAAAACAGGTATTAAAAAACAAGAAACGAGTGGATATTTGATTTTTGTTCTAAAATACTGGAATTAAAATTAAAATACAAAGCAAAGCCATTCTCATTCTTAGTGTCAAAAAGGGACAAACAAAATTTAAAAAGTGATTTGAGTTTCATTTTCTGTTTCAGATAGCAAAAAAGAGTATTATTTTAAGGCAGAATCGAAAAAAGGCTTGCTTWTTTGTATTTTACGACTGTCTATTCCTATTGCTCGCCTGGCAGCTCTGCAAAATGAAACACTAATTTCTGTAAATAAAAGGCTGAAACACAGAGAAATCTGTCCATGAATGAGTTGTATGATGATTGTCGCTCTGTGACCAAAGGCTGCAGAGATACTTCATGTGGCTTTTGACCAAATAAGTCTCTTTTACTGAATACATGTCGGCTACTGCCTCCACTTCACCTCCATTTCTCTCAATAAAAAGCAAAATATGACAACTTTCATTCTATTACGTGTGTTGTACAGTTGTTGTTCTGTGAGCAGAAAGTTTTTTTCCCTCCTGAGTTTTGACTAAATATGTTTTTTTTTTCTTTTTCTCAGTTTGCATCCTTGGAGTTTTCCTTTCAGCGAACGGTGGGCGGTACGACGTTGATATCGATCTAATAGCAAATAAATACTTGGCAAATACATGATACCGAAGTCAACATCAATGCTTTTTACTTGTAATGGGACGTTCATTGAATAACTTTGATATTGCAGACACCCCTTCTGGTGGTGAAACAGTTTGTTGTAGGGAGACAGTAAGTTGGTACGACCTGTCATGGATTATGAACAAACAAGCCTTTTTTTGTTTCTGTCTTAAAGCTGCTGTATGTAGTTTCTTGGGTACCCAAAAACTTAGAAAATTTTGAACAGAAACAACCTTGTAGTCCCTCCC
>NW_013952671.1:43738-46159 GCF_001266775.1 Austrofundulus limnaeus
TTGTTAATACCTCTTTTGAAAATGAAAATCTAATGGCCAAAAGATACACTGACCAAACGAGGTCGACAATTTTCATTTTCCTGCGTGTTTTCTTTGAGTCTACCTCTTTTCTAGTCGTTAGCGTAAGGAGAAGTGAACTCTGGCGTCAGGTATTGTCCAGGTGCATGGTCTTGTATCCTCTGTAGCACAAAAAGCAACATGAACAGGCGTTTAGCTAGAGGAGCATCTTTGGTTTTCCAATGCATTCTTTCAGCTGGAAGGCGAATCATATTTCTCCAAACAATATTATAATTTACAGTGATAATTTCTGTTGTCCAGTAAAATTTGTTATTGAGACAGGCCTAAGTCTCATGAAGCACGGGTCAAACTTTATTTAAACTCCGAGTGACGGGCTGCACATCTATAACCGATTAAGTTTTGGAGTCAACCCAATTCAAGATGGCTGCCACAGCTAATCGACACTAGCCAAAACAAAAATGGCGACAACCACCATCTTGAACTGGGCTGAGTGCAACCAATGATTGTTTGAGTGTTTCATGAATGTTTAAGTTTCATGAGATATTTTAATGACAAACAAAGGTTGACACAAACAGTTAATGCTGAAGTTTTCAACAATGTTGGATGTTTTTCTCTCGCAGAGTGGATCCTTCAAAAGGCACCAGCGATTACCCAGCAGCCTTTTCACTCAGCCAACTATCCTCGTCTTCACCAATTATCCTATAGCATATCCTATGTGCTGCTTTGATCAAAGAGCGATGGAAAACTCAGCCGAGGAGCAACGTATTGAAAGAAAATTAGACTGTATTAACGTTGGATGATGTTAATCAGCGAATCGCTGTGTCGTTTTTTTTTTCTTTTGAAAGAGCAGCGCTGCTGGAGTCCCGCAAGGCCGCCTCAGCAGGAGGTGAGAAAACATTTGAGGTGCACTAACGACTGCAAACCTTAGACTTCTCCATCTCTCGTATGAGCGCTGAAGAAAGACGGCCACAAGTCTGACATGAAGCATGAAAACAGCCATTAATTCAGGTCCTCTGGGCTTTTTCTTTTTTTCTTTTTTTGACAGAACGTCTAATCAAAAGGACTTGATTGCACGACTGTAACTGGGAAAGCCAATTAAGCAGCTCAGTGTGCACAACTCGCAGCGCCGATGTTTCCATTTCACATTCTGTCGATGTGACAAGCATGTGGGGAGAGGGCGCCGCTGTCAATACCCGTTCCTCAAAATCCAATTTTTGTGGCTACTTCGTCTGATGGCGCCGCAATAACTGTGGAGTGTGTCACAATGGCTTTGCAGCGCCCTTTCTGGGTGGATGGGTGATTGATGGATGGATAGATGGCGGCGCACCTCTTCTAGCTCAAAGCAAGTCAGCCGTAAGTGGCTTTAGACCGGCAGAGACGAATGATCTTCAATTAGTCTGGCGCAACAAAAGGTCACAGCTGTTCAACCACAGCGCACGACCAAAAATAACAAAAACCCCAAAAAATATACATTGATAGTTTTACTTTTTCAAGTAATTTATCAAAAAAAAAAACATCAGTTATTGGGACACAAAGTGGGACTGTATAACATATTGAAAATGGATTGTTCTTACCAGCTGCAAAAAAGTGAAAACATTCAACCAACTTGTGATAAAAGCAGGAATTAATGATTTAGTATGAGATTTTTGACAGAAACCTTTAACATTTAATATATATTATCCCAATGATAAAAAGCTAAATTATTATTTTCATTAAAGATTTTTAACATTTTCATTACATCGTGGTTTTGTGCTTCATATTTACATTCAAGACATAAAACTGAGAAGAACTGTAACTAATAAAGTTACCATGAAAGAAAAACAGCTTCCTGCACCTGCCTTGTTTACTGCTCCGCCCAGGTGAAACTCTTAGCACCATTTGCAGTTTTCTGGTCGATTATCTTTAAAAAGTCTAACCTGATGATTCAGATTTTGTCCAATACCAATTTTATTTTATAACAGACACTGTCAGGTGTTATAAGGTTACATTACACCCAAGGAGGGTCTATAGAACTGGAGTGCGCAACAACCACGTGACCGTGTGATTGACTGGTGAAGCTAACGGCTAACGCTAAACGAGCAAGACTCTGGATTTCCCATTAATGTTGACAACAGAGCAGAAAAAAGGACTGACAATGTAGAAATCATTAAAACTATTAATAATAATATTAATCCAACCATTATTAATATTTTACAGTTTATATAATCTTATCTAATGTTTTAAATAATGCCAGAAAAGCTGTTTGTGTTATGGATTTATTAACAGAAGATAAACAGGAAAACGTCTCATTTCACAACACARRTCAGCAGATTTGATCTTATTTAGCTCAATGTGATCTGAGCAGAACATAATGTAACAGTTTAAAATTAAAACAATCTTATAAAGTCGATATAATCACTGTTA
>NW_013952671.1:46449-48542 GCF_001266775.1 Austrofundulus limnaeus
CTGATTAATATTTAGACCTACAGAGTGTAAAATAATATTATAAATGTCAGTATTTTTAGGTTTCTGTTAGAGGAACCTGACTTGTTAAGAAGAACTGTAACTTTCTGTCTCCAAAGTTCTGCACTATAAGAGAATTTCTGTTCTTTTCTGTTTTAGATGTAAATCTAAAAAAACACATTAATGTCATTTATGCAACATGCAAATAGGTGTAAAATACTTATGTCATCTAATATTTTTGTAAACATGGTACTGTTTCTACAAATGTCTTCATCCACATAAATCCCAAAATTACCCGAACTGTCAGCATCTTAAAGTGCCTGTAACATGACTATCCTTTAAATACAAAAAGTCAAAGAAATCATCTTTACACTTAAGAAAATTGGCATAGTACACAATTTTATCCATTTTGTCTCATAACTGGCCTATTTTCTTTTAAATTTGGCTCAGCCAAAGTGAAACAGGAAGTGACATCAAAGGGGAACTCATTAATAAAATAAACTCACTGGTCTCTGTTTAATAAAACAAAATTATTTAAATTTTAACTCATCTTCGTCTCTCTTTGATATCAGATTCGTCTCTACAGTCTGTGTTGTTAGATTTTGTAACAATGCTCTGTTTACATGCTGACATTCCCCTTTGACATCACTTCCTGTTTCTTCACAACCAAATATCCCAACAACCGTTCATCTGAGCGACATGAAATTTGTTTTGCAACGTTATCAATGTTATCTTTCCAAAAAATGCATTCATGTTTATTACAAAAATTTGATGCCACATGCACTTTAAGTGTTGGCTACTACCACACCACATTCCAGCACAGTAAATGTAGTTACATGGCCTGGTTATGGTTTGGTTTATGTGGTGCAGGCCCATGTTTAGATGTGGCACCATATTTGGGTCACCACAGGGCTGTCATTTATAGTGGTTTCTGGGCCCACTTTTAGGAATTAATGCATTGTTTGGGCCAGACAAAGATGTCTAATGTTCAGAGCATGGGCTGGAAATGACTCTCGGCTACTATCACACCAAATTTCAGCTTGATATCTGCAGAAATCACAAGCTTTTTATTTATTTATTTGTTTGTTTGTTTGTTTGTTTGTTTGTTTGTTTGTTTGTTTGTTTTCCCAGTTCACCCTCTAAGGACTCCAAGAAGGGTGGGTAATCTGAACTGTTGTTCGGCCCGTAAGCACACACAACAGTCAGAACCCATCCCCCCACCCGTAGGCGGAGGGAGGCTACCCTCTCGTTCACCGGGGTAAACCCCAACGCACAGGCGCCAAGAGGAGGGGCAACAAGTATACCCACTCCTGCCCGGCGCCTCTCACYGCAGGCAACTCCAGAGTGGAAGTACGTCCAGCCCCTCTCAAGGAGACTGGTTCCAGAACCAGAGCCATGCGTCGAGGTGAGGCCGACTATTTCTAGCCGRAACCTCTCAGCCTCGCACACTCCGGCTCCTTCCCCACCAGAGAGGTGACGTTCCACGTTCCAAGAGCCAGCTTCTGCAGCCGAGGATCAGACCGCCAGGGTCCCCTCCTTCGGCCGCCCCGGTGACCCGCGTCCGGGCGAGGGAACGTCAGATCCAAAGTTATTGTTCATCATAAGGGGTCTTTGGGCTGCGCTTTGTCTGGTTCCTCACCTAGGACCTGTCTGCCTTGGGTGACCCTACCAGGGGCATAAAGCCCCAGACAGCATAGCTCCTGGGGTCATTGGGACACTCAAACCCCTCCACCACAATAAGGTGGCAGCCCAAGGAGAGGTGAAGGAGAACCCCCCACAAGGGGGACTTGTGGGGGGTTCTCCGGGAGTATGGGGTACCGGGCCATTTGATATGGGCTGTCAGGTCCTCGTACAACCGGTGTCAGAGTCTGGTCCGCATTGCCGGCAGTAAGTCGGGCTCGTTTCCGGTGAGAGTTGGACTCCGCCAAGGCTGCCCTTTGTCACCGATTCTGTTCATTACTTTCATGGACAGAATTTCTAGGCGCAGCCGAGATGTTGAGAGGATCTGTTTTGGCAGCCTTAGGGTCGCATCTCTGCTTTTTGTGGATGATGTTGTAAGGGATGAGTTATTTATGCAAATAAGCTCACCTTACATC
>NW_013952671.1:49079-51104 GCF_001266775.1 Austrofundulus limnaeus
GTTTCAATCTTACTGATAAACCAGAGTTTCATCTGCAGACAGGGATTATATTTCCTGATGATACAGAATAACTAAGGACTGAGTTATGACCTCCTGGATGCCTCCCTGGTGAGGTATTCCGGGCACGTCCCACCGGGAGGAGGCCCCGAGGAAGACCCAGGACACGCTGGAGGGACTATGTCTCTCGGCTGGCCTGGGAACGCCTTGGAGTTCCCCCAGAGGAGCTGGAAGAAGTGGCTGAGGAGAGGGAGGTCTGGGCCTCCCTTCTGAAGCTGCTGCCCCCGTGACCCGTCTCCGGATAAGCGGAAGAAAATGGATGGATGGATGGATGGATGGATGGATGTTTATTTTCCCGGGGGTTTGTCTGGGGTTGCTTAGATGTGGCGTCCATCTCAACTCTAAAAGTTGAACAAGTTTGTCGACGTACGTCTGATCCGGTGATTATATTTACACAGCGCACAGCTGTGTGTGACAGAGGTGCAGAGCTGTGGAGACTTCAAACACTCTGCTTTCTTTTTACCGTTTTCCTTCTGCAGCATCAAGAAGAGATACACATACTGTACCCAGAGGTTACTGCCTCCTCAGCCTCACTAGACCGGAATGATAATGAGAAAGTATGCAGGTGGAATATTCATAGACTGTCACATTACTGTGATGCTTCAGTAGCTCAGTGCATGAAGTGTGCTGCAGCAACAACAACAACAACAACAACAACAACAACAACAACAACAACAACAACACAGATATGTAGCTGTAGCTGGCAGGTGGTAGTAATCAAATTTCTGCCTGCAGACAGAATCAGACAGTTTCCATTCATCTTTCATTGGGTTAGATTCTTCAAGAGGAGCGGTGCACCTGTTGCAGGACTGCTGAATAAAGTTTGCTCAGTTTGATTAAAAAAATGTCGAAGCTAATATACGGGGGAAAAAACACGAGTTTCAACTGCAAAGGTGTTATAATAGCTACTAATAAGCCTGTCATTTTAATTAAAATGATAAAAAAGCTTATTTTAATCTGTTTTAATCTTACCTTGAGTGTTTCTATGTCGAGAGTAGCTGCTTGCTCCATTTTACGTCCTCATCTTTGTCACATATTTCCACAAAGTTGGCACGAGCTAAAACATCTGATTTTCATTCCGACTCGAGACCCAAGACTCATTAAAAAATACTAAAATGTTTSAGCAGAGTAGTCTTTTTCTAAATACACACTTATTAACCACATACTTCAGGTGTACACTGCCCTGCCGCTCGGGTACCAGCTGCCGATACGCGGTTTGCCTCCCCTCCTTCAAAAACTCGACCATTTTCAAGAGCGACGTAATGACGCATCACGCTTCCGGGTTTGGATTTCAGAATAAAACTTAAAAATGTTATATTTGGTAAACCATAATGTTTGGCGTTTGAGTGTCGGGTTTAGTTCATCTTGTATTCATGATCSAGTTAGGAGTGGTTTGGATGGAAAAAAAGTGTATCCTTTTGTGTTTTTATCAAAAACGTATTTTTTTCTCTTGTGCTTAAATATTTGATAACAAATTGAAATCACAGTTGTGTCTCAATAAAAGAGACTTTTACTAGTATTTAACTRAGAAATATGAGCTGCCTGTTACAGAAGCCCAGATTTAATGGTTTTGTTCGATGTTGATTTTTTATGCTTTTGTTCTGAAGGGAAATTTTAATCAGTTTCCGGTTTTGCCCCGTCTCGCTTGACCAAAGTCGCTTCCCACTGAGATGATGAATACACGCTTGAACAATAGTTGTACATTAAGTATCGCGTATTTTTGTGTTTAATTTCGTCTTTTTTATTTTTAATTTTTAAGAGAAACACGTATTTAGTTTAAATAAATACAACAAAACATTTTCAGCAGAGGTTTAGGCTGCTATCAGTTCATTGTGTTCTGGTGCTCTCTGCAGGACACTGAAAGAAACATCCTAGTGTAATTTAGCTGAATTCACAGAAATGTTAGAAACAGGTCCAGAAAGGTTATGAAATTGTCAGCTATTTTGTTTTACACCTAATGGTTTATGA